>NC_058136.1:54058951-54061901 GCF_016433145.1 Gracilinanus agilis | reverse complement strand
ATTGTAAACTGTTTTTCTAGAGCCGGAATTAATTGGTTTTTGAATGTTTGATAAAATTGACTTGTAAATCCATCTGGTTCTGGAGTATTTTCTTCGGGGGTTCGTCTCTGGCTTACTCGGTTTCTTTTTCTGCTATTAAATTCTCTATTTCTTTTTTGGGGTTAATCTGAGTATTTTACATTATGTAAGTGTTTATCCGTCTCCTCTAAATGATCAGGGTTTTTTTTTAGCATGCAATTTGTTGCCAAATTGTTTCTGATCATTCCCTTTGTTTCTGCTGCAATCGTTGTGGGTTCATCTGCTTCAGCATATCTCGTACCTAATTTGTTCCACTAATTGGCCTCTCTGTTAACCAGGACTGAATCATTTTGATGATTGCTGCCCCAAAGTACAGTCTGAGATTGGGAACTGCCAGGGCCTCTTCCTTCCCATTTTTTTTTTCATTGTTTCCCTCCATATCTTGACATTTTGTTCCTCCGGATAAATGTTATTATTATTTTAGCTGCTTTATACAGTGATCCTTTGGTCGTTTGATTGGTACGCCACTGAATAAGGACATTAATTTAGCTTCTATTGTCGTCTTTATTATATTGACTTGGCCTACCTATGAGCAATTCATTTTTCTTTAGTTCTTTAAGTTTGTCTTTATTTCCACAAAAAGTATTTTTTGAACCGTGTTCACGTATGTGTGGATTGGAATTCCGGGGGGACTCGTATCCCCAGAAATCACTCTAATGGGCAGACGGGAGACTTGATAAGATGCTGGTAGAGAAAAGCAGCTTTATTCGGAGAAAACATTGAACTGCAGGGAAAGGGGGAAAGGGATTCTGCCTACAAAAGTGGCTTGCTTGGGGCAACAATGCCCTCCATTCTAGGTACAATCACAGACTTTTATAAGGACCCCAATGCAAGATTCTCCTCCTCCCCTCTGTCCAACCTCACAGAAGGGGGGGGCTGTGATGTTCACAGTCTTGAGTGCATGATTCCCAACATTACGTACCCCTAACGACCATCCACCACGATCAAGAAACACCCGTGTCTATCATGGAATTCCCAGCCTAGGACAAAAAAGACACTTTCGAAACTCCCTGTACTTTCCCTCCTTCAGCCTATCTTACAGTTTGGCTTTCTTCCCAGGGTACAGATAAACTCTTCTCGAGGCTTTTTTGTTTGTTTGTTTTTTAAACCCTTGTACTTCGGTGTATTGGCTCCTTGGTGGAAGATTGGTAAGGGTGGGCAATGGGGGTCAAGTGACTTGCCCAGGGTCACACAGCTGGGAAGTGGCTAAGGCCGGGTTTGAACCCAGGACCTCCCGTCTCTAGGCCTGGCTCTCACTCCACTGAGCTACCCAGCTGCCCTTCTCGAGGCTTTTGAAAACAGGTCAGGAAAACTAAAAGATTTATGGGGTGGGGAGGTGGGGAGCAGCTCTACTCCAAGGAATACTAATACTAAGGGGTCTGGAAAATTGGGATTTCAAGGCAAATACTACTGAGAATTACACACCGAATCTCATCCCACACAATGTAGTTCCTATATGTGCCTTGGTAGGTAGACTCTCAAGTAATTTTATACCTTCTGTATTTTCCTTTTTTTTAAATGCTTTCCCTTCCATCTTAGAATCAAAGAGGCGGAAGAGTGGAAAAGGCTAGGCAATGGAGGTGAAGTGACTTACCCAGGGTCACACAGTCAGGAAGTGTCTGAGACCAGTGTGGAATCCAGGACCTCCCATCTCTAGGCCTGGCTCTCAATCCACTGAGCTACCTAGCTGCCCCCTCTGTGTTTATTTTGAATGGAATTTCTCCTTCTGTCTCTTCCTGCTGGATTTTGTTGGTAATACAGAGAACTACTGATAGTTTACCTAGATTTATTTTAGAGCCTAGAAATTTATTGAAGTTATTCATTGTTTGAATTAGTATTAATTGACTCTCTGGGGCCCAGCTCTCTCTGAAGTCATCCCTTTCATCGTTTCTTACAACACAATAGTATTATATTACTCCATTTATCTTTCATAATTTGTTTAGCCATTCCTGAAGAGACGAGATGGGCACTCCCTCAGTTTTTATTTATTTGTTGCCACAGCAAAAAGAGCTGTTAAAAGTCTATTTGTGACACTTCCCAGCTGGGTGACCCTGGGCAAGTCACTTGACCCCCATGGCCCGCCCTTACCTCTCTTCCACCTATAAGTCAATACACAGAAGTTAAGGGTTTAAAAACATAAAAAAAAGTCTATTTGTATATATAAGGTACATCTGTATGGGACCTTTTCTTCATCCTTTGAACTCTTTGGAGCATAAGCCTAATAGTGGTATCAATGGGTCAAAGGGTCCCGGTTTAGGGACTTTTGGGGACTGGTTCCAAATGCATTCTAGAATGATTGGACCAATTCACAGTTCTACTAACAATACATGAATATGCCTATCTTCCCGTGTTCCTGCCAACATTTAGATTTTCTTTTTTCTGGCCTACTTTGCTAAATCTCATGGGTGTGAAGTAGGACCTCAGAATTGTTTTTATTCTTATTTGTGTGATTATCTGTGGTTTAAGCCTTTAAAAAAAAATATGGCTATTGTCAGAGCTTCCATTCCCTTTTCTTGAAGTGAGCTAGTAATAATAATAGCAGGAATTAACATGTCTTTTGCCTTTTGAAGTTTGCAAATGCTTTCCATAGCACTTTACAAAGCATATAACAACCCAGTGAGTTAGGTGCTGCTGTTTCATTTTACAGATGCAAAAACTGAGGCACAGAGGACATAGCTAGTATTTGAGGCAGGAAATACTCAGGTGTTCCTGACTTCTAGTCTAGTGCTCTATCCATTACACCAAGGTTGCAGATAATTTTTTTCAGCCTTATTGATGCCTTTTATTTTTTACATTATAGTAATTTCTGGATATTATTCTGTGTCCCCCCCCCACCCCCCCCCCCCCCCCCCTTCCTCCCCGGCCCGCCCCC
>NC_058136.1:54049710-54058911 GCF_016433145.1 Gracilinanus agilis | reverse complement strand
TGTGTCCCCCCCCCACCCCACCCCCCCCAACTCTTGCTCTCTGGCCAGCCACCCAGAGAGAGAGCCTTTTCTTCTAAAAAAGAAAAATAGCTAATGAATCTGATTGCCATGGTGACCACATCTGGTAGCTGTGGACTTCCTGCCCTCCATGTCTCTGAGGAAAGAAAGACAAAAGCTTTCCTTATTTCTTTTCTGGGACCAAGGACAGTTACACAGCATTCATTTTCATTTTTTCACATTCTTTTCTTTGCGATGACTGCGCGCCTCCTTCTCCTGGTTCTGCTGACTTCATTCTGTATACTTTTGTACAAGGTTTCTCATGTTTCTCTGAGTTCCTCCTATTTGTAATTTCTCGATACGGACACTTGATGATGATACTAAGATTTTCTATGCTTATAGATCCCATTCATTCTGAAAAGCTACTGAACGCATCTTAAGCATATATTTCATGGCAATCTGAAGAATGTGTGCCCTACCCTTCCTCCTGGCCAGGTAGTCCAGTGAGCCCTCCCTTGTAACAGAGAGAAAAGAAGGGGAAACCAACCAGGGCGTCCCATCACCTCTGACTTTGGGGGAAGATCATTTTCAAAATAAAATATCCAATGCTGGCTATCACCCCACTCAGGTGTTTGCCAGCCCTTCCTCCTCTGGCTGGAGTTCTGACTGGGACTGGTAGAAGGTCAGAGCTTGAGGGAGAACAGATCCAGGCCTGGTCTTGGAAATTCCTTTCCTGCCTGCTGTCTGCCCCTCCACCTGCCCTCAGGTGCATAGGTAGATTGGCCCAGGAGTGGGCACAGGAGCTCCCTTCTAGAGAGGACCACCCTAAGGTAGGGCCAAAGAACTAAGCTGAGCCCCTGCCTGCAAGGTTTTAGCTGGGTAAGTCAGGCCAAATCTTCTTTCTTAGAGTTGTCTGGGGAGGGGGGGGAGAAAACAAAAGGATGTGACAATGTTCACTAGAGAGCAAACCTTAATACTGCAGGCAGCCCAGTGTAGGGGATACAGTACAGGCCTGCGAATCCCCTGCAGATCTCAGTCCCCAGTAGGGCCAAGGAGGACTCTTGACAGCTCAATTTCCTCTTCTGTAAAAAGGAGATAATCATCTCTCTGTGAAGCTTCCCTCACAAGGCTGTTGTGAGAATCAAAGGAAATACTTTGTGAAAGATGCTTCTCAACCCTAAAGAGACATGTAAATCTGAGTGACTCTTAGTAAAATGCTCTGTGAACGTGTTATTCGAGTGATTCAAGGGCTGTACAGAAAGCAAACTATAACTGTGTTATTAGCAGCAGCAGCAGGGTCTGTAATTGGCTGGGGGCAGGGAGACTGCCTCAGCCCGATCTGCGGGCACCAGTTTCAGTGTTAGAGGTCTGAAAGAAGCTTCTTTAGAAGTGCTGGCAGAAGTTTGGAAATGAATGTTGATTTTCCCATCTCTCTAAGAATCTTTCATGTTTACACAATGAAAGAGAGGCTTTCTCTCATCTAGGCTCAGAGTAAGACTTCAGGGCTTTGGGGGTTTCCTTCCTTCTGGCAGCGATTGCTTTCCCTTGAGGGAACAAAGTTGTTTTTTTTTTAATAAAAGGGACCAAAGTTTGGGCGAGCCATTTTCAAGAAGCAGCTGTTTCCCCAATTCCTGTTTTCTCTGAAAGGTTCAGAGGTCAGAGACTCAGTTTTGGTTTCTAGTGCCAGCTTGGATCTGTCCTAACTATTGGTCTTGGGTGAGTCAGATCTTAGGTTACTCCACTGTGAAATGATGTTCCTCAGAGGACAGTAGGCATTCAGTCAGGGAAGGCTTTGGCAGAGGCGATGGGGCCTTAGAGGGCAACTAGCAGTGACAATACTGTTCAGAGACTACAAGCATTCCACTGAACTGGCCTGTGTGATGGTTGCCACTGCTCTGGCCAGGCTGCTTTTGCATTGCCCATCTAGACAAGACATGCCAAGTCTGTAAGAACAGAGGGATCATACCAATACCCTTTGTACAAAACTGGGATCACTTCTAATGGGCAGAGGCCCACCAGGAGCTGGACAAGAACCACTTGAAAACAGCATGAGGGGTTGGTTTGATGAGTATCCTCTTTGGACCTAAGACCTAAGCTATCTTATCATTAAGGAGTTGAAAGTTCAGGAAAATCTTGGTTGTGCAGTCCTATGAGGTCCGGAAAGCCCTTGGCCAACTTTATTTCTTCCATGATTTTTTCTCTTGAGCAAGAAATATATATCTTATTTCAAAAACTGATGCAAATGGAAATACATATTAAATGAGAATATATGCACAACCTTTATCATATTATCTGCCTTCTTGGTGACAGGGAATAGGGGGAAGGAAGGGAGAGAAGATGGATTGCAATGTCAGAAAATCATTATTAAAAAAGTATAGCAGCATATAATCTGGAAAAAAATTCAAAAGCAGAATTGGCCAAATAGAAAAAGAGCTTAAAAAGCTCATTAAAGAAAATAATTTTAAAAAAATTAAAATTAAGTACATGGAATTTAGTGACTCTCATAAGACATCAAGAAACAATTCAACAATATCAAAAGAATGAAAAAATAGAAGAAAAATATCTCATTGAAAAACAACTGACATGGAAAATAAATCCGGGTGAGACAATCTAAGAATGATTGGAATATCTGAAAGCCATCATCAAAAAAAAGAGCTTAGACTTTGTCCTTCAAGAAATTATCAAGAAAAACTACCTGATATTCTAGAACCAGAAGGTAAAATATAAATGGAAAGAATCCTATGATCATTTTGTAAAAAAAAATCCCAAAGGGAGAACTCTCAGGAATATTATAGCAAAATTCCAGAACTCTTAGTTTAAGAAGCTAATACTTCAAGGCTCCAAAAAGAAATACTTCAAATATTGGTGAGCCATAGTATTGATGACATAAAATTTAACTTTCTAAATTAAAGATTTGGAGAGTCTGAAAATTTAAGATAGAGAATGAAAAAAGTTTGCTTTAGTATAGTATTAGATACCATCTTTTTCCCTTGGCCAACTTTAGAGCACTATTAAAATGTCACTTATCATTATTTGTAGGCCCTTTAAGACCTTGGAGGAGAAAAGGGCTATTATCCCTGAGTAACATAGGTCCCAAGATGGAGAACAGGGCTTCTTAACCTACAGTCTGTGAACTTGTTCTTTACATCTCTATTTTGATATTTATTTAAATAAGATTGGTTTACTTTTTTAATCTTAAGTATTTTAGTCTTTGTATTTAAAAGTGTTCTTGTGGGAAGGGATCCAGAGAATTTAATCAGATTGTCAAAGGAGTCCATGACACAGCAGAGTAGGAATCCTTAATGTAGGGCAAGAGATCATTGAGGTAAATGCTGATCGATATCTTCATACTTCTCTGAGACTGCTTCATTGTCTTCTCCTCCTTAGCTCCCTCTCTGAGGAAGAGTGGTCCTTTTCCTTGCCAACAAGAATTGGCCCCATTACTTGGGCCCTTTTGAGCCCTTTCACTCAGTTTCCTTTGGGAGCTGGACTTCATTTGTCATTTGTTTTTCTCTTCCTATCTGTTGGGCCCTGCTCTGATGCCTATAAAGGGCCTAGGTCTCCTCTATCATCAAAAAGCCTTCACTTTGGGGCAAGGGAACTGGGTTTACAACCTGCCCATCAAAACTGACTATATTCTTTCAGGGGAAAATATGGTCATTTAATAAAAGAGAAGATTTCCAAGAATTCCTGAAGAAAAAACCAGACCTAAACAGAAAATCTGATGTCCAAATACAAAATTCAAAAGAAGCATAAAAAGGTAAATAAGAAAGAAAAAATTTACGGGCCTCAGTAAGGTTGAATTGTTCATATTCTTGCATGGAAAGATGATATTTGTAATTCTTAAAATTATCATCATAGTTAGAAGAAGTATATGTAGACAGAGTGTGTGGTAGTGAGTTCTTTAGGATGATATGTAAAAAAATCTAGGGGTGAAAAAGAGAATTGCACAGAGAGAAAAGGAAAGAGAGAGGTAAAATCATATAAAGAGGCACAGGGGGAAAAATATAACAGAGGAGGGGAGGATGAAGGTGGTGATGGGCAATACTTAAACCTTACTCTCATCAGAATTGGCTCAGAGAGGAAAGACCAGCCATATTCATAGGGGTATAGAATCCTATCTTACCCTATCGAGAAGTAGAAGAGGAATAAGAAAGGGGGTGGTGGGAAGGGGAGTAATATAAGGTAGGGAGAATGGGGGTAATGATTAAAAGCAAAACTAAATCAAAAATAGATCTGATTAAAAGAGATAATGAAGGTAATTATATCTTGATAAAAGGTAGTATAGACAATGAAGTAATATCAGTACTTAACATATATGCACCAAATGGTATTGCTTCCAGATTTTTAAAGGTGAAACTAAAAGAGCATAAGGAGGAAATAGATAGTTAAGCTATACAAGTGGAGGACCTCAACATTCCCCTATCAGAACTAGATAAATCTATCCAAAAATTAAACAAGAAGCAAGTAAAGGAAATGAATGAAATTTTAGAAAAGTTAGATTTAATAGATAATAGAATTGAATAGGAATAAAAAGGAATATACCTTATTTTCAGTTTTTCCAATATGGTATGATGGCTGAGGGCTGAGAGCTCTGAGAGCCACTTCCCACTGCTGATTCAATTAACCCTTGAGAAGCTGATAGCTTAAAGATTTGCCTTAGGCTTGGGCATAAGCTTTCGGTTTTAATCTGAGCTTGATCAGGTCAGGAACTGCTCAAATTCTAGACTCAGGCTTAGGTGTAAGTTTTTGGTCTCACTGTGTACTTGTTCTAATCCAGCACACAGTTGATTGTCCTGTCCTGGAGCTCTGCCCTGAGCTTTTGGCAAAAAGATTCAGACCCACTTTGAGTCTACCAATTATCCCAACCTGGGATCTGTGTCCTCACCAAAAGCCTATACTGGGACTCTGGACTTCACTCTGGGCCCACACAGATCAGCCCACTTCAGCACAGACTGACCTGGGCTGGGATTCCAAGCTTCCCCACAGGCTTAGAATTTCAAGAGCTGTGGGTTGGTTGGACCTCTATTTGCCCAGGCAGGGTCTCAGGATCTGGCTGTTGGCTTGTGTTTAGGTTCTGAACCTGGGACAGCAGATGTGGGGTTGGGGTGTGGCTTGCTCTTGGCTTATTTTTCACTTCTCGCTATAGTCTTGCTGACTGTGCTCCCCTCTCACCCCAGTGCCCCAGATGTTCTCTGCCTACCTTTTGGGTTTTTCTTTTCTTGAAAGTTGTTTCACTTTGTCTCCTTGTTGGTTCTTTTGCTCCTGTATTTGTTTTGTGGCGTTATTTTAACATTGATTGGAGGAAATTCTCATGGCAACTGAGTTTCTCTGCTTTACTCTGCCATCTTGGCTCTGCCCCAGGAACTCAGTCTATACCTTCTTTTCAGCAGCACATGGTACATACACAAAAATTGACCATGTACTAAAGCATAAAAACTTCCCAACCAAATGCAGAAAAGCAGAAATAAAAAATGCAACTTTTCCAGATCACAGTGTAATAAAAATTATAATCAATAAGAGTTCATGGAAAGGCAAATAAAAAATTAATTGGAAACTAAATAATCTAATTCTTCTCAAGGGGTTGGTCAAGAAAGTCATAGAAACAAGTCATAGAAACAGTCTCTGACTTCATTAAAGAGAATGACAATGAGGAAACAACATATCAAAACTTATGAGATAAAACCAAAGCAGTACTTACAGGAAATTTATATCCCTGAGTGCTTAATTATATCAGTAAAATAGAGAAAAAGCAGATCAGTGAATTGGGCATGCAACAACAACAAAATAACAAAACTAGAAAAATAACAAATTAAAAATCCCCATTCAAAGACTAAATTGGAAATCCCAAAAATCAAAGGAAAAATTAATAAAATTGAAAGTAAAAGAACTATTGAACTAACAAATAATACTAGGAGTTGTTTCTATGAAGAAACAAATAAAATAGATAGAGCATTGGTTCATTTGATTTAAAAAAGGAAAGAAGAGAATCCAATTACTAGTATCAAAAATAAAAAGGGTTACTAGCTGTGTGACCCTGAGCAAGTCACTTAACCCCCATTGCCTAACCCTTACCACTCTTCTCTCTTGGAGCCAATACACAGTATTGACTCTAACATGGAAGGTAAGGGTTTTTTTTTTAAATAAAATAAAATAAAAAGGGTGAATTCACCTCCAGTAAAGAGGAAATTGAAGTCATTGTTAGGAGCTATTTCACTCAATTTTATGACAATAAATTTGACAATCTAAGTAAAAAGGATGAATATTTACAAATATATAAATTGCCTAGATTAGCAAAAGAGGAAATAGAATATTAAGTAATCCCATCTCAGAAAAAGAAACTGAACAAGCCATCAATGAACTGCCTAAGAAAAAATCCCCAGAACCAGATGGATTCACAAATGAATTCTATCAAACATTTAAAGAACAACTAATCCTAATACTATATAAACTATTTGGCAAAATAAGCAAAGGAGTCCTAGCAAATTCTCTTTATGACTCAAATAGTGCTAATACCTGAGCCAAGAAAACCAAAAACAGAGAAAGAAGATTACAGGCCAATTTCCTTAGTGAATATTGATGTAAAAATCTTAAATAAAATACTAGCAAAGAGACTATAGTAGTATATCACAGGTACTATTCAGTATTCCAGGTGGGATTTCTACCAGGAATGTAAAGCTGCTTTAATATTAGGAAAACTATCAGCATAATTGACCACATCAATAACCAAGCTACCAGAAATTACATGATGATCTCAATAGATGCAGAAAAAGCCTTCATCAAAATACAATACCCATTCCTATTAAAAACATTAGAAAAGAGAGGAATAAAAAGGCCTTTCCTTAAAATAATCTATCTAAAACCATTAGCAAGTATCATCTGCAATGGGGATAAATTAGAAGCCTTCCCAATAAGATCAGGAATAAAACAAGGATGCTCATTATTACCACTATTACTTAATATTGCACTAGAAGTGCTAGCTTTAGCAATAAGAGAAGAAAGAGAAATTGAAGGAATTAAAGTAGGCAAAGTGGAAATTAAACTATCACTCTGCAGATGATATGATGGTATTCTTAGGGAATCCTAGAGAATCCACTAAAAATTAGTTTAAATAATTAATAACTTCGGCAAAGTTGCAGGATACAAAATAAAGCTACATAAATCATCAGCATTTCTATTTCCAACAAAGTCCAGCAGCAAGAGCTAGAAAGAGGAGTTCCATTTAAAATCACTCCAGTCAATAAAAAATATTTGGGAATCTATTTGCCAAGACAAACACAGGAATTATATGAACACAATTACAAGACTTGTCACATAAATAAAGTTAGATCTAAACAAGTAGAAAAACACTAATTGCTCTTTGGTAGGATGAGCCAATATAATAAAAATAACAATCCTTCCAAAGTTAATTTACTTATTCAATGTCGTACCAATCAAACTACCAAAAAACTAATTTATAGAACTAGAAAAAATAACAACAAAATTCATCTGGAAGAACAAAAGGTCAAGAATATGAAGAGAACTAATGAAAAAAATATGAAGGATGGTGGCTTAGCAGTACCAGCTCTTAAACTGTACTATAAAGCAATGATCATCAAAACTGTATGGTACTGGCTAAGAAATAGGATGGATCAATGGAATAGATTAGGAGTAAATGACCTCAACAATCTAGTGTTCAATAAACCAAAATATCCCAGCTCTTGGGATAAGAGCTCACTATCTGATGAAAATTACTGGGAAAACTGGAAAATAGGATAGCAAAAATTAGTTATAGATCAATATCTCACACCTTATAGGAAGATAAAGTCAAAATGGGTATATGATTTATACATAAAAGGTAATAGTATAAGAAAATTAGGGAACTATAGAATAGTTTACCTGTCAGATCTACGGAGAAGGGAAGAATTTTTGATGAAACAAGAGATAGAGAACATTACAAGATATAAAATGAATAATTTTGATTATATTAAATTAAAAAGTTTTGTATAAACAAAACCAATGCAACCAACATTATAAGGGAAACAACAAACTGAGAAAAAATTTTATGACAGATTTCTCTGCTAAATGTCTCATTTCTCAAATATATAAAAAACTAAATCAAATTTATAAGAATACAAATAATTCCCAATTGACAAATGGTAAAAGGATATGAATAAGAAGTTTTCAGATAAAGAAATCAAAGCTATCAATAATCATATGGGGGGGGGCAGCTAGGTCGCTCAGTGGTTTGAGAGCCAGACCTAAAGCCAGGAGGTCCTGGGTTCAAATTTGACTCAGATACTTCCCAGCTGTGTGACCCTAGGCAAGTCCCTTAACCCCCAATTGCCTGGCCCTTACCTCTCTTCTGCCTTGGAACAAATACAAAGTATTGATTCTAAGACAGAAGGTAAGGATTTAGAAAAAATTTTAAAAATAAAATAAAATAATCATATGAAAAAATGTTCTAAATCCCTCTTAATTAGAGAAATGCAAGTTAAAACAATTTGGAAGAAATTCAAATTAAAACAACTAATACCTATCATATTGGCCAATATGACAGTAAAAGAAAATGATAAACGTTGGAGGGGATGTGGCAAAATTGAGATGCTAGTGGATTTGTGAAATGATCTGACCATTCTGGAGGACAACTTGGAATTATGTCCACAGGGCTATAAAAAACTCTTTGATCCAGTCATACCACTACTAGGTGTGTATCCCAAAGAGGTAAAAAAGGAGGGGGAAAGGTCTACTTGTATGAAAATATTTATAACATCTCTTTTTTTGTGGTGGCAAAAAATTGGAAATAAAAGGGATGTCCATCAACTGGAGAATGGCTGAACAAATTGTGGTATATATATATATACATATATATATATGTATATTTTTAAACCCTCACCTTGCATCTTGGAGTCAATACTGTGTATTGGCTCCAAGGCAGAAGAGTGGTAAGGGCTAGGCTGGTGGTTCCCAAACTTTTTTGGCCTGCCGCCCCCTTTCCAGAAAAAATATTATTTAGCCCCCTGGAAATTAATTTTTTTTAAATTTTAATAGCAATGAATAGGAAAGATAAATGTACCTGTGGCCATCACTGCCTCCCTGGATTGCTGTAGCACCCACCAGGGAGTAGTAGTGCCCACTTTGGGAATCACTGGGCTAGGCAATGGAGGTCAAGTGACTTGCCCAGGGTCACCCAGCTAGGAAGTATCTGAGGCCAGATTTGAACCT
>NC_058136.1:54036938-54045103 GCF_016433145.1 Gracilinanus agilis | reverse complement strand
TTTTTTTTTTTTTTTTTTTTTTTTTTAAAGTCAAACTGGAGAGAAAAACTGTAACCCAGGAAAAAGCTGGCTCTGGAACTTGTTGGGCCGGGCGGCCCCCGGAGCAAATTCTTCAGGCACTTGGAACTGGAAGGGTGTGGGGCGACCCTGCAAATGGCTCAGTTCGAGTTCAAAAACAGTTACTAGCCCCACCACAACCTCCTCCACGGCGGCCGCCTCCGCCGCCGCCACTGCCGCAGCCGCGGCAGCCGCCTCCGCCGCAGCCGCCGGCCCCGGGATCTTTCTTGGAGTCGGGCTTGAAGTCGTACCAGGGTCTCAGCACGTAGTAGATGGGCGCGTCGGGCGGCTGGTTTCTCCCCAGCGGGTAGGGCTCCAGGCTGTCGTAGTAGTCCTCGGGATCCACGATCTCCCCGAACAGGAGCTGGCAGAGGACCTCCCAGCCGCAGACCTCGAGGGCGTACTCCAGGTAGCTCTGCAGCTGGAAGCAGAGGCGGTCGAGATCTCTTTGTAAGCCCCCCGGATTGGCGCCAAAAGTGCAGAAGCCTCTGCCGTTGTATTCGTCGGGCAGCACGGGCAGGCAGGTGTCAAGCTCCGAGCTCACTGCGCACAACTGGTGGTGGAGGGCTCGAAGATCTTGTATGGAGAAGAGGCTGGTCCAGGAGCTGGGCCTCCGACCTCCAGCAGCCTCTGCGATCTCCGGGGGGAACGTGAGCATCATGGGGAGCGGCTCCTCCTCCAGGCCCTCGGTGTCCGAGTCGAACTCGATCTCCAGCTCCAGCTCCAGCTCGGTGTCGGTGGACTCCAGCTCGTCTTCGTCTTCCGTCAGGGGCATCTCGATGATGGTGGTGGTCCCCTCCTCGTCGATGATCTCGAGGTAGTCCACGGGGGCGCTGCTCATATCAAGGTCATTGTCCATGTCCTCGTCGTCAAGCATGATGACGTCGTCGTCGTCGTAGTAGTCGTAGTCGTCGTCTTCTTCTTCGTCGCCTCCGATATCGCCATCGTCTTCCTCGCCCCGGCCACAGCCGTCATTATCGGAGTTGGCGTCGGAGTCCTCGCCTCCCCCACCCGCGGCAGCCTCGGGAGCAGAGCCACCCGCAACAGCTGCCACGGCCGCCGCAGCAACAGCCGCCGCTGCGTCGGCGCCATCCCTCACCTCGGTGATCTTGCTGGCCGGCAGGTTCTGGGACCACATGGCGAGGTCATTAAGCCTGTCTGCGGGGTCACAGAACAGAGAATCTCCCCGAGGGTGGGCACTGAGGGTGGGCCCCGGCTGGGCTGCTGGCGGCCCCATAGCCACATCCCCGTAGGCTTCGTGGTCGCCTCTCGGCTCGGCAACCCCGCCGGCCTCGGCCAAGGCCTCGGCCACGGCCTCGGCCACCGCTTCGGCGAGGGCGTCGGTACCTTGGGCAGGGGCCTCGGGTCCCGGGGCCGGGACGTTAGGGTCGGGGACCTCCATTTCTTCCACCCGAATACCTTGATTATGTCTCTGGGCAGAAAGATCGTGGCAGGTTATTTCGAACTTGCCCTCGGCTTCGTTCCAGGTCACCTCAAAAATGAAATTGTTGAAGAAGTGAGCCCCACCTGCGAACACGTCGTACCCCTCGCTGGGGTCCCGATCCATGGTGGCTGCCGCGGGTCGCGATCGGGAGAGCGGCTGAGAAGATCAGAGCGATTTGGGGCCCGAGGCCTACAGGAGCGGGGCCGAGAGCGTCCGCCTCCACCGCCTCCCTCAGCCGCTCTGAACTCCAGGCAACCGAGGGGGCTGGGGAGTCCTCGCGAGCTTTGTGTCCCCTACGTCACTAAGTTGCTGGGGCAACACCCTACGGATGGCGTAGAGCGAAGACGGCCACCTCGAGATGGGGGGTGGGGGGCTGGGTGGGAGAGAAGAAATGTGTGTGGCCTTCGAGGGTCTTTGCTGTTGGCGTCAATGGAAGTCCCGACAGGTGGAGTGGGGGAGAGTAGGCCTTTTCTGGTTGACCCCAGCACTGTCCAGAGTAGATCATCATACACCCATCACACATAATAACGGTAGTCATAATAACCGGCCTTCGCCTACCCCTTTAAGATTTCAGCAGGCCTTCCACACATTGTATCATTTTCTTTGTGCATGCGCAGACGAGATAGCTGACTTTGCTTGATGGCAAAATCAAAGCCTCTGAAGCTTAGAGAAAGGCTTTTAAAGTTCTGCTAGGCCGAATCCACCCCTCTCCCCCAGAGAGCTTGAGAACCCGATTCTCAGAGGCCTAGTGACTTGCCCAAAGCCACTCGGCAAAACTCCCATGCTAGAACTGAATGGAGGAAAATATGTATTTTACATTCCAATCACTATATCACTGAGGGGGAAAAAAAGGACCGGCAAACCCCAAAAGTCCAAGGTAATCCTTCTCTTGAACAAAGAGAGCTTGTTTTGGTTGCTACCTAGATCTTTTTTGAAATCTGTACATTGCAAATATTCTTCCAAATTGCACCTGTTTCTCACAATATTGTGGAAATGGTATTTGGTATTTGGGGAAAATCCCTTCCCCTTTCTGGGCTTCGGTTTCTATCTCTATAATGTAAGATATAGATTTCTAGGGACCCTTCCGAATTTAACAGAGAGTCTGAGGGGTTGAGAAATTCTTTTTTTCCAAGCTGTGGATTTTGAATATTTCCTGACGGGCTTCCCCTTAATTATCTTGAAAAGGCAGCATTAGGGCAAAGATCCAATGACCACTCCTTGTTGAAGTTCTGAAGATAAGGGAATTCTTGTTCATACAAGGATTGGCCTATATGGTCTCTGAGGCCTCTGACAACTGAAATTTTGGCTTTGGCCCCACAGGAGCCATAGGCCTCATCTAGGCCAGTGGGGTCAAACTCTAGTAGAAACAGGCCAGTTAGCCATACATAGGGATCCTTGAAGGCCGTATTGACTTAGTTGTGAAATGTGATATTGGCTATGTTTTATTTTATTTTATATTATCCATGTTTTATTGTATTTTTGTTTATTTTGTTAATTAGTACCTAATTATCTGGTTTGGGCTCACTCTGGAGTGTCTGTGGGCTGCATGGGGTCTCTGTTCTAGATCAGCCTCTTCATTTCACAGAAAAGGAATTTGGAGCCCAGAGAGAGGAAGTGGTTTACCCAAGATCATGTAGGTCACTGATGGCAAAGTGATGTCATAAAACTAATTTCTCTGACTCCCGAGGCAACACCGTTTTCCTATATTTTCTCCTGAGAATAGATAAGGGAAAAAAAGCCAACCTTGGCTACATGTGAGAAACATACTGTTCAAATACACATAAAACAGAGGGAAAATGAGGAGGAAGATGGGAAAGGTGGAAGAAAAGGTACTATGTCTTAGGACAGTGGTGGCAAACCTATGACACAGGTGCCAAAAACGGCACGCAGAGTGCTCTCTGTGAGTACTCAAGCCCCCCTCTCCCCTGCTTCCCCAACCCAAAGAGTTCATTACCAGAAAGGCAGAGGGAGTTGGGCAGAGCTGCTCCCCTCCCCCTTTCCACCAAGCCCGAGGACATCCCTCACCCCTCTGCCCAGCAGCCCAAAGGGAACACACATGGGGTAAAGTGAGTGGCTCACAGGTGACAGAAGTAAAGGAGGTTTCTGGGCCTACTCCCCTACCCCTCTGTCCCCTGAGGATATTCCTCACTTTCCCCTCCCCTCTGACCAGCAGCTCAATGGGAGCACTTCCTCCCTTCCCTGTGTGTGGGATAGGACATAGTACTCTGTCTCTGTGTGGTGAACACAGCAGAAGGCCTGGGGAGGGGGGTGGATCGTGGCCTGGCACTCTGTCTCCAAAAGGTTCTCCACCACTGCCTTAGCCAGTTCCAGAAAAGCAGGATTTGCAGTCATGATATCAGATAGGGCAAGAGGCACAATCACTAATGTCAAGTGAGATAACCCAGAAAAATGCCATGGTGCTGAAAGGCACCATAGATCATGTCATACTACCCTGATTAAATATATACAGCCAATGGCATGGAGCCTGGTTTCTTAAAGGAAAAGCCAACCAAACTGCCCAAAAAAGCCTTGATGGTAACCCATCAGTTATAGAAAAGCTAAAATTGCCCAGTTGGGAGTGGAAAAGGTGGGGTTTTTGAGCTCAGGGCCATGTTTCCCTCAGCGATGCCACTCTTATAACTGACTGGATTTTTCTGCCTCGGTTCTCTTTTCACTAGAATGTCCAGTACAATCACTGATTTGGCTTTCTAGGAGGCACAGATTGTTGGAGTACTCACTTGGCTTGACAGGCATGACACTCACTAAAATAAAACTGCCAGCAATTCAGCTTCAAAGTCAGACTCTTGTGAAAGTGGACCAGTGCAGTGAAAAGAGCCTTGGCCCTCCTGCAAGAGGATCTGAGTTTGAACCCACCTCTGATGCTTGCTACCTGGGTGACCTTGGGTAATTCATTTCCAATTCCTCCTCTGTAAAATGAGAAAGTTGAGTTAAATGGCTCTGAGCTCCTACCAGGAGAGAAATGAATGAAAACAATATTTTATAGCTGTCAAACTAAGGTGGTAGTTAGTAGAAGAAAATGTGATAAGGCCAGAGCCCGAGGGGAAACAAACTCTTTGTTACAGGTCTTTTTTGGGGGGAGGGAAGCATTTTTCTTACGCCCTTTAGGTAGTATGGCAGGCCTGGCCCCTTTCTTTAAACACATTTTTTTTGCAAGTATTTATTATCTTTCTTAAAAGGAACCCTAGGAAATCTTGCATTCATAAAAGAAGTGGAAGTGGCCCCTAGAAGCCTCATCCTAATTCGGTCAAGCAGACAAGAGAGGGAAAATTTATTTCCTCAAGGGGAGGGGGAGGGCAGGGAAAGTCCATCAGGGAAGATCCCAATGGTTCCTGTAATGACTAGCTATTCTACCTGAGCTGGAAAAAGTGTTGTTTCCAAGAGGAACACTGAGTGGGTCATTTACATGACTGACCCAGGATTCACTCATTCATTCCTAGGAGACTTTGGGGAAGATTTGCATTTTCAAATAACTCATAGAGATTCCTGAACCCAGAAGTAGCCAGTCAGTACTGTGACTGGTGGGCTCCGTTGACTCTCTGCCCAGACAGAAACTGCAGACCATCGCTATCTAGTGGGGAATTGGGTGGTTAACCACTGGTTCTCACTGTGGTTCTGGTGTCATTTCATTGGAAAGGCATGAACAGGGTAGAAGGACCCTTAAGCCCTTGGAAGTGTTTGAGAAGCCCTTGGAGGAGGAAAGATTTATAGTTTATTTATTCCTGGACTTTCCTGGTGTTCTTTGTGAATAGGAAAGATGGGCATTACTATGACCAAATCTGGAGGCTGGCCAGAGGGCAGAATATAGCCAAGTCCCATTATTTGGGTTTCAGATCTGTTTCTTCTCCCTGCATTCTCTTTTTCTCCCCCGTCTCTTCTTTACTGCCTACAATAGAGTATTTGCTCTTGGTCCTACCCCTACTTTTCTCACCAACATCTCACAAGGAAAAGACTCACATTTAAAAAAAATTTTTTTCTCAATTACATAGAAACAAACATTTTTAACATTCATTTTTCAAAAATGTTGAGTTTCGGGGGCAGCTGGGTAGCTCAGTGGATTGAGAGCCAGGCCTAGAGACGGGAGGTTCTAGGTTCAAATCCGGCCTCAGACACTTCCCAGCTGTGTGACCCTGGGCAAGTCACTTGACCCCCATTGCCTACCCTTACCACTCTTCCACCTATAAGTCAATACACAGAAGTTAAGGGTTTAAAAATTAAAAAAAAATGTTGAGTTCCAAATTCTTTCCCTCCTTCCTTCCTTCCTTCCTTCCTTCCCCTCCCTGCTCCTCGAGTAGGCAAGCAATTTGATATAGATTATACATGTGTGGGCATGCAAAACATATTTCCATTTTAGCCATGTTGCAAAAGAAAATACAGACCAAAAAAACCCCAAAGATAATAAGGTAAAAAAAAAAGGATGTTTCCATCTGTATTCAGACTCCATTAATTCTTTCTCTGGACACGGGTCCATTTTTATCATTAAGTCCTTTGGAATTGTCTTAGATCATTGTGTAACTGAGAATAGCTAAGTCATTCACATTTGATTATTGTACAATATTGCTGTTACACAGGTACAGTGACCTCCTGGTTCTGCCCACTCCACTTTGCATCAGTTCTTATAAGTCTTCCCAGATTTTCTGAAAGCATCCTGCTCATCATTTCTTATGTAGGACGATAGTAGTGTTCCATCACAACCATGTACTACAGCTTGTTCGGCCATTCCCCAAATAGTACGCATCCCTGCATTTCCACTTCTTTGCCACTGCCCAGAGAGCTGCTGTAAATATTTTTGTACATATAAAAATATATTTTTTTCTCTGATCTCTTTGGGGTTCGGGCCAAGTAGTGATTGCTGGGTTAGAAGGCATACACAACAGCTTTATAGCCCTTTGGGCGTAGTTCCAAATTGCTTTCC
This sequence comes from Gracilinanus agilis, assembly GCF_016433145.1. Lineage (NCBI taxonomy): Eukaryota > Metazoa > Chordata > Mammalia > Didelphimorphia > Didelphidae > Gracilinanus > Gracilinanus agilis. The sequence continues at coordinate 54,038,669 of NC_058136.1, read as the reverse complement.
AGAAGGGTTGGTATAGTTCGCAGCTCCCATATCCCCTCCTTCGTTAGTCTTTTCCCTTTTCTGTTATATTAGCCAATTCGATAGGCATGAGGTGGTACTTCAGAGTTGTTTTAAGTTGCATTTCTTGAAATCAATAGTGGTTGAGAGTATTTTTTTTTCATATGACTATGGGTAACTTTGCTTTTTCAAATGAAAATTGTCTGTTTATATCCTTTGACCATTTGTCATTTGGGGAGTGGATTGTATTGTTATAAATTTGACCTAGTTCTCTATTTATTTGAAACATTTGCTGTAAAATTCCCCCCTAGTTTCCTGCTTTCCTTCTAATCTCGGCTACATTGGTTCATTTGTGCAAACCCTTTTTAATTTAATGAGATGAAAATTATCCATTTTACATCCTTTAATGGTCTCTGTTTCTTGTTTGGCCATTATTTCTTCCCTTCTCTATAGGTCTGACAGGTTATGTATTCTGTGCTCCCGCAATGTGCTTAGGGTATCACTCGTTCTGCCTAATCATGTACCTACCTTAGACATTTTCAGTATCCTCAGTGGATGGGGAAACTGAGATACCGAACAAGGAGGTGATCTGTCTGAGATCACATAGCCAGGCCCTGAGAGCTGGAACCAGAATTTCCAGAGCAGATCTGTGGGAAATGCTACAGGGGGAGTGAACAGACCCCCTAAGGAGGCCCATCACAGTTTCAGGGAAAAACCCCACTGAGAACAAGCGAAACCCTGAGTAATTGAAAGGCCAGTGATGGTCCTGGTGACCAGACAGTGAAATATGCCTTTTTCCTCTTAGCCTTAGCCAGGAGGAGGCTACCAGAGCCAAAGTTGGCATGCAGAATCGAATGAGCTCACTGTGTTCTCATTTGACTTTTCTTTTTGGTTGTTTTTATTAAAAGAGAGGGTTTAATTTTTAGGGTGGGAGCTGGAGCTGGAGCTGGAGCGGGGAGGGAGGGAGAGTTCCCCAAATGCCAGTGATGTAAAAACAAAATTTATCAATAAAAATTGATTTCTTTTTTAAAGCTAAAGAAAGATCTCTTACTTGGGAATTAGGAGACCTATTTCCAGGGCCACCACTGGCTGGCTTTGTGACCTTGGCCAAATCACTTATCTTTTCTGCTACCTCTCATTTACCCCCTCACTGTTGCCATCTGTAAAATGAGATAGGTAGAGTGAGAACCAATCCAGCTCTGACATCCTCTGTCTCTACTGTCCATGCTTCTCTTTGGCTGGGCAGATTTTATTCTTATCAGTCCTGTTTCTATGGAGTCATGTAACTCTCCAGGTACTAATGGGACCCCCTTAGCACCCCGATACCTTTATCCGCTGTAAAGAAGCTTATAATAAAAACTGAAATGAAAAAAAAAGAGCAAACAGAAGGTGGATCTCCTATTCACCCTGGTGTAGCTTCTGTTGCCACCTGAGACCTTTCTTTCCTAGTCCGGGAGGTAGGGATAGAGAGCTGGGTCATAGGCAGCAAGACTCTGAAGGTCCAACATTAGCTCCCTGGCCCCCACATCATCTTATAACTGGGGCTGGGGTGGGTGGGAGAGTAAGAGCACATGCCATGCCAATCAGATCTCTTCTAGGCCAATCTCTTAGGACAAGGATAATATAATGATGATGATGATGATGATGATGATGATGATGATGATGATGATGATGATGATGATGATGATGATGATGATGATGATGATGATGGTGATGATGATGGTGATGATGATG
>NC_058136.1:54026222-54036928 GCF_016433145.1 Gracilinanus agilis | reverse complement strand
TGATGATGATGATGATGATGATGGTGATGATGATGGTGATGATGATGATGATGATGATGATGGTGATGATGATGATGGTGATGATGATGGTGATGATGATGATGATGATGGTGATGATGATGGTGATGATGATGGTGATGATGATGATGATGGTGATGATGATGGTGATGATGATGAAGAAGAAAGGGCCTTTTTATTATCATGGCCGTGGCAAACATTCCCATATGCAAAGAAAGATGGAAAAAGAGCAGCGTGTATGAAAAAGGGAATGATGATTACGTAGCGCCTGCTGCCTTGTTTAAGTATATGTCAGTTTAACCCAGTATTTGTGAAGTCGTCCTGCTCATCTGCGGCTTTCTGAACTCTTTCTGCAATCTTTTATGTCTAGTTTTAAGGCTGAATTTTTTTTCAAGCCATAAAACTGTCTCATCCCTCGCTCCCGTGCCCTCGCTTGAAAGAAAAGAAAAAGGAAAACTAAATCCTCGTAACAAATCGGCGGCGTCAGGCAAAACAAATTCCCAGAACTGTGTGTCTCCTTCTGTATCTGGAGTCCTTCACCTCTGTGGCGGGAGGCAAGTAACGTGGAGAGCAATTTCTATAATAACATCACTCACTGCAAAGAGATTGGAAACTTGGAAAGATTACAAACATTTATCATGGCGCTGACCAAGTAGGCTTTAGCTGCGCATTTTCAAAAGGTCTCTTGGAAGGATACTCTTTGGGGGGAAGGGCGAGGTCTCCAGCATCAGTACCCCCCCCCCCGCCCATGGCCCCTCTCTGTTTTGCTGGGGTGTTTTCAACAGAATGCCAGTGGGGATGCCCTCCATTCTTTTCCTCTTCCCAAGAGATTGGCTTAGGGGAGGTTGATGGGCCTGACTTGTGCCCTTGTTCCCAGAGGCTGGCACAAATCTAACTCGGCTCTGCTCTGGGGAATGTGGTGTGAATCTGTCGGGAGGTAGAAGAGAAGTCCCCAGCCCAGCTGGATCTGGCGAAGGAAGGAAAGAGGCATTTAGTAAGCACTTTACGAATATTATCCCATTTGATCCTGGCAAGCCCCTACAAGGTTGGAGATGTCATTATTCCTGTTTAACAAGAGGGGAAACTGAGGCAGACGGGTGACGTGATTTGCCTAGGATTACACAGTCTTCAGGTGGCGAATTAATTCTTTGTTTCTATAGAAAGCCAACCGTTTATTACAGCGATCAGGAGGAATGTAATGTATTGCTGTAAGTTGCTACTTTTCAAGATTGCTTCAAGCCTCTCTTAAAAATCATGACATTTTAATTTTTTAGCTTTGAAATTCCTCCTTAAGCTTTCTGAGGCCCACAGTAACCCTGTGAGATAGTTGTTCCAGGCATTATTATCCTCATTTTACAGGTGGGGAAACTGAGGCTGGTAATGCTAAGAGACTCAGCCAAGGTCATACAGGTGGGTTGTGTTTTGGAGGCAGGATTCAAACTCAAGTGGGCCCAACTCCTCCTAAAGACTTCATTTTCTGGAAAGCAGAAAATGAGAGGCCAGCACAGTTGCCTTCTTTTCAAATGAACACAGGTACGTGCAAAACACTCACACTGGAATCCCATTGCGGCGGATGCCTTCTTTTTCTGGGTTTTTCTCCCTTCTTCTCCCTTGGTATATAGCAAATATTTGGACCTGGAAGGGACCTTAGAGATTATGGAACCCACCCTCTTCATTTTGCGGATGAGGACAGTGAGGCCCAGGGAGAGGAAAAGACTTGCTCAAGTTCACACAGGTAGGAAGTGGCAGAAACAGGATTTGAAAAAATTTGGAAAAAAAAAAGACCACCTCTGCCTCTCCATCTGGAGCTCTTTGCACCAGTCAGTCATTTTATAAGCATTTATAAAGTACCTACTAAGGACAAGGCACTGTGCTAAGTAATCACCATCCTCATTTCTTCAGCTTACATATGAACTTCTTTGAACTTAGCTGGGCTGGTCCTCAGATAACAGACACCAGGCCATCACTGGGACCCTGCCATCAGTTATTCAGTCAATGAACCAGCATTTATTAAGCGCCCCCCCCCCCCCCCTGTATCAGGACCTGTGCTAAAGTTCTGGGGATACAGGCAAAGACAAAAAACAAGGTCCCTGCCCTCAAAGAGCTTAAATTCTAACAGGAGAGGCAGTATGTCAATAACTAGCTACATGCATGCTGTAGAGGGTAGATGGAAGGTAATCTCCCCATTTGGGGTTTTCTTGGCAGAGATACTAGAGGGGTTCACCATTTCCTTCTCCAGGTCATTTTGCAGATGAGGAAACTGAGGCAAACAGGGTTAAATGACTTGCCCAGGATTACATAGCTAGAAAATGTCTGAGACTGGATTTGAATTCAAGTCTTTTTAGCTACAGGCCTAGCACCCTATCCACAGCATACAGATCTAGAAGATAACTGCATAGATAAAATAATTGATCCAAGTGAGATAATCTAGACCAAAAGAATCAAACACACAGCTCTCTAGGTTCAGGGGAAGTGGAGCCAGATTCAAATGTAATTGGAAAATAATTAGCAAAACAATAAAAACACAATAGAGTATAGATAATGTGAATATGTGGTATTCTAAGTCAATTTAAGGGATCCATCCCTAGGCTTCAGTGACCCTGACTGCAGACTGAAATTGTTTTTTTTTTTCACTTTATTTTTCTTGTATTTTTTCACAATGTGGCTAATGCATGGCTTCATAGGTATAATAGGTATCCTATTTCTTGCCTTCTCAATGGATAAAGAACGGGGTTGAGGGATGGAGAGAATTTGGAAATGAAAGTAAAAGAATTTTTAAAATTCTTAGAACTTTGGAAAAAGCAGTTTTAGATGAATTATGAGGTCAGAAGCCAAACTGCAGAGGGTTTTAAGATTTATAGGAAAGGAAGTGGAAGCTTTTAGTGTAGATGGCTTTCTAAAGTTTAGCAGGAGAGATCTAGGATGATAGTTAGCAGGGATGGTTGAATCAACCAAGGGTTTGTTTGTTTGTTTTCAAAAACATTTATTACCAATTACATGTTATAACAAATTTCCACACAAGTTTTCCCAAGTTATATGATCTAACTTATTTTCCTCTCCCCCTTCCCTACCCTTCCCCCTCCCAGTGCTGGCAGGCAATTCCATCTGGGTTATACATGTATTATCATGTAAAACATATGACCATATTGTTCATTTTTGTGAGCGACTAATCTTATAAAATGGAAACCCCAAAACATAAACCCAAATAGCTGAAAAGTCATCTGCTTTCATTGGCATTCTGACTCCAACAGTTCTTTCTCTGGAGGTGGAGAGCATTCTTTGTCTTAAGTCCCTCAGATTTGTCCTGGATCGTTGCACTGCTGATAATACCTAAGTCTATCACAGTTGATCATTCCACAATATTGCATCGTTTTCCTGGTTCTGCTTATTTCACTCTGCATCAGTTCATGGAGGTCCTTCCAGTTCACATGGAATTCCTCCAGATCATCATTCCTTACAGCACAATAGTACTCCATCACTATCATATACCACAGTTTGTTCAGCCATTCCCCAATTGATGTACATCCCCTTAATTTCCAAGTCTTTGCCATCACAAAAAGAGCAGCTATAAAATTTTTTGTACAAACAGGTCCTTTCCTAATTTTTTTTTATTTCTTTGGGATACAGACCTGATAGTGGTATTGCTGGACCAAAAGGACCATTACTTTATAGCTCTTATAGTATAATTCCAAATTGCCCTCCAGAATGCTTAGATCAGTTCACAGCTCCATTAGCAATGCATTAGTGTCCCAACTTTGTCACATCCCACCCAACATTTATCATTTTCCTTTACTGTCATATTAGCCAATCTGATAGGTGTGAGGTGCAAACTCAGAGTTGTTCTAATTTACATTTCTCTAATCAAGAGGGATTTAGAACATTTTGATTGATTATTGATAGCTTTGATTTCTTCATCAGAAAACTGCTTATTCATATCTTTTGGCCATTTGTCAATTGGGAATGATTTGTATCCTTCTAAATTTGATTTAGTTTTTGTATATTTGAAAAATGAGACTTATCAGAGAAATTAATTATAATTTTTCCCTAGCTTGTTGTTTCTTTTCTAATCTTGGTTATAGCGGTTTTGTTTGTTCAAAACCTTTTAAATTTAATACAATAAAAATTATTAATTTTATATCTTTTAATATTCTCCATCTCTTGTTTGGCCATAAATTCTTCCCTTTTCCACAGATCTGACAGGTAAACAATTTTATGTTCCCCTAATTTACTTACACTATCACCCTTTATGTCTAAACCATTTACCCATTTCGACTGTATCCTGATATAGGGTGTGAGATATTGATCTAAACCTAATTTTTTTAACTCCTCACCTTCCATCTTAGAATCAATACTGTATATTGGTTCTAAGGCAGAAGAGTGGTAAGGGTAGGCAATGGGGGTTAAGTGACTTGCCCAGGGTCACACAGCTAGGAAATATCTGAAACCAGATTGGAACCCAGGACCTCCCATCTCTAGGCCTGGCTCTCAATCCACTGAATCACCCAGCTGCCCCTCTAAACCTAATTTTTGCCATACAATTATCTAATTTTCCCCAAAGGTTTTGCTAAATAGTGATTTCTTATCCCCAAAGCTGGGATCTTTGGGTTTATTGAACACTAGCTTGCTGAGGTCATTAACCTCTAGTCTATTCCTTTCATCTACCTTTTTATCTCTTAGCCAGTTTTGATGACCGCTGCTTTTTATAGTACAATTTAAGAGGTGGTATTGCTAGGCCACCATCCTTTACATTTTTTTCATTAGTTCCCTTGATATTCCTGATCTTTTGTTCTTCCAGCTGAATTTTGTTATTTTTTCTAGTTCTATAAAACAGTTTTTGGTAGATTGATAGATACAGCACTGAATAAGTAAATTAATTTAGGTAGGATTTTTTTTTATTATATTAGCTTGGCCTACCCATGAGCAATTAATGTTTTTCCAGTTGTTTAGATCTGACTTTATTTGTGTGATGTTTTGTAATCATGTTCATTTAATTCCTGCGTCTGTCTTGGCAAATAGATTCCCAAGTATTTTATATTGTCTAAAGTTATTTTAAATGGAGTTTCTCTTTCCATTTCTTGCTAGACTTTATATGCTGATGATTATGTGGGTTTCTCTTGTACTCTGCAACTTTGTTAAAGTTATTAATTTTTTCAACTAATTTTTTAGTCGATTCTCTAGGATTCTCTAAGTAAACCATCATGTCATCTGCAAAGAGTGATGGTTTAGTTTCCTCATTGCCACTTTAATTCCTTCCATTTCTTTCTCTTCTCTTATTGTTAAAGCTGGCATTTCTAATACAATATTAAATAATAGTGGTGATGATGGGCATCCTTACTTCACTTCTGATTTTATTGGGAAGGCTTCTCTAACTCATCCCCATTCTAGATGATACTTGCCGATGGTTTCAGACAGATACTACTCATTCTTTTAAGGAAAGGGCCTTTTATTCCTCTGCTTTCTAGTTGTTTTTTTTTTTTATTAAACCCTTAACTTCTGTGTATTGATTCCTTGGTGGAAGAGAGGTAAGGGTGGGCAATGGGGGTCAAGTGACTTGTCCAGGGTCACCCAGCTGGGAAGTGTCTGAGGCCGGATTTGAACCAAGGACCTCCTGTCTCTAGGCCTGACTCTCACTCCACTGAGCTACCCAGCTGCCCCCTCTAGTTTTTGTTTTTTTTTTAATGGGAATGGGTGCTGTATTTTGTTGAAGGCCTTTTCTGTATCTATTGAGATAATCCTGTGATTTCTGGTAGTTTGGTTATTGATATGGTCATTTATGCTGATGGTTTTCCTAATATTAAAGCAGCCTTACATTCCTGGTAGAAATACCACTTGGCGTAGTGAATAGTCCTTGGGATATATTGCTATAGTCTCTTTGCTAGTATTTTATTTAAGATTTTTTGCATCAATATTCACTAAGGAAATTGGTCTGTAATCTTCTTTCTCTGTTTTTGGTCTTCCTGGTGTCAGCTTAGGTGTCAGCACTGTATTTGTGTCATAAAAAGAATTTGGTAAGACTCCTTCTTTGCTTATTTTACCAAATAGTTTATATAGTATTGGGATTAATTGTTCTTTAAATGTTATATAGAATTCACTTGTGAATCTATCTGGCCCTGGGGTTTTTTCTGTTATCTTTTTCTTTTTTAATTCTTTCCCAATATTTTTTTTAAAATTTTTTTTAAACCCTTAACTTCTGTGTATTGGCTCCTAGGTGGAAGAGTGGTAAGGGTAGGCAGTGGGGGTCAAGTGACTTGCCCAGGGTCACACAGCTGGGAAGTGTCTGAGGCCAGATTTGAACCCAGGACCTCCCATCTCTAGGCCTGACTCTCCATCCACTGAGCTACCCAGCTGCCCCCCTTTCCCAATATTTTTAAAAAATATTTTATTTATTTTTAAAACCCTCACCTTCCGTCTTGGAATCAATATTGTGTATTGGTTCCAAGGCAAAAGAGTGGTAAGGGTAGGCAATGGGGGTCAAGTGACTTGCCCAGGGTCACACAGCTGGGAAGTGTCCAAGGCCAGATTTGAACCTAGGACCTCCCATCTCTAGGCCTGACTCTCAATCCACTGAGCTACCCAGCTGCCTCCTTTTAAATTATTTTTATTGTCATTCAGAACACACTTCCATATTGGTCACTGTTGTAAGAGCAAGCTCACATATAAACAAAACCCCAAAATAAAACCCTAAATATACTGATGTGAAAGATGACTCCAACAGTTCTTATTCTGGAAGTGGAGAGGGTTCCCTGTCATGAGTCTTTCAGTATTGTTCCAGATCATTGTATTGCTGAGAGTAGCCAAGTTTTCACAGATAATCATTGTCCAGTATTGCTGTTATTGGGTACCATGTTCTCCCAGTTCTATTTATTTCACTCTGCATCAGTCTCTGCAAATCTTTCCTTCTGAAATCATCTTATTTGTTATAGCACAATAATATTCCATCACCAACATGTATCACAATTTGTTCAACCATTCCCCAGTTGGTGGATATCCCCTCAATTTCTAATTCTTTGCCACTACAAAAAGAGCTGCTATAAATATTTTTGTACAAGTAGGTCCTTTTCCCTTTTTTATTATCTCTTTGGGATACAGACCCAGTAGTGGTATTACCAGATCAAGGGGTATGTACAGTTTTATAGTCCTTTGGGAATAGTTCCAAATTGCCCTCCAGAATGTTTCCATCAGTTCACAACTCCACCAACAATGCATTAGTTTCCCAATGTTGCCACATCCCCTCCAACATTAAGTACTTTCCTTTACTGCCATATTGGCCAATCTGATAGACATGAGGTGCTACCTCAGCATTGTTTTAATTTGCATTTCTCCAATCAAGAAAGATTTAGAACATTTTTTATATGATTATTGATGACTTTGCTTTCATCTGAAAATTGCTTATTCATATTCTTTGACAATTTGTCAACTGGGGAATGGCTTGTATTCTTATAAATTTGACTTAGTTCTCTGTGAATTTGAGAAATTAGACCTTTATCAGAGAAATTTATTGTAATAAATTTCTCTCAGATTGTTGTTTCCCTTCTAATCTTAGTTACATTAGTTTTGTTTGTATAAAAGATTTTTTATTTAATATAATCGAAATGATTCATTTTACATCTTATAATACTCTCTATCTCTTGGTCATAAATTCTTCCCTTCTCCACAAATATGACAGGTAAAGTATTGTGTGTTCCCCTAATTTAGTTATGGTAACACTCTTTATATCTAAATCATATATTCATTTTGACCTTTTCTTGGTATAGGGTATGAGATATTGGTCTATACCTAGCGTCTGCCATACTGTTTTCCAATTTTCCCAGAAGTTTTTGTTAAATAGTGAGTTCTTATTCTAAAAGCTGAGATCTTTGAGTTTATCAAACACTAGGTTGCTAAGATCATTTACTGCATTTACTGTATATCGTGTATCTAATCTACTCCATTGATTTACCATTCTATTTCTTAGCCAATACTGATTGATTGAGGATTGTGATGATCACTGCTTTATAATATAGTTTGAGATTTGGTACTGCTAGGCCACCTTCCTTCACAATTTTTTCATTAGTTTCCTTGATATTATTGACTCTTTGTTCTTCCAGATGAATTTCATTATATTTTTTCTATTTCTAAAAATTAATTATTTGGTAGTTTGATTGGTATGGCACTAAATAAAGGATTCATTTAGGTAGAATTGTTATTTTTATTATATTAGCTCAGCCTTCTCATGAACAATTAATATTTTTCCAGTTGTTTAGATCTGATTTTATTTGTGTGACGAGTGTTTTGTAATTGTGTTTGTATGATTCCTGTGTTTGCCCTGGCAAGTAGATTCCCAGATATTTTCCATTGTTTAGAGTAATTTTAACTGGAATTTCTCTTTCTGACTCTTGCTGCTAGACTTTGTTGGAAATATATAGAAATGCTGATACTTTATTTGGATTTATTTTATATCCTACAACTTTACTAAACTTATTAATTATTTCAACTAGTTTTTTAGTTGATTCTCTAAGTGTACCATCATATTATCCATAAAGGCTGATAGTTTAGTTTCCTCATTGCCTACTTTAATTCCTTCAATTTCTTTTTCTTTCCTTATTGCTACAGCTGGCATTTCTATTACAATATTAAATAATAGTGGTAATGATGGGCATCCTTGTTTCACTCCTGATCTTATTGGGAAGCTTCTAGTTTAACCCCATTGCAGATGATACTTGCTGAAGGTTTCAGGTAGATACTACTTCTTATTTTAAGGGTTGACCCATTTATTCCTATGATTTCTAGTGTTTTCAATAGTAATGCTGTTGTATTTTTTTCAGGGGCTTTTCCTGCATCTATTGAGATAATCATGTGATTTCTGGTAGTTTTGTTGTCGATATGGTCAATTATGCTCGTAGTTTTCCCAATATTAAACCAGCCCTGCATTCCAGGTCATAGTGATTGATCCTTGTGATATATTCCTGTGGTCTCCCTGCTAGTGTCTTATTTAAAATGTTTGCATCTATATTCATTAATGAAATTGGCCTGTAGTTTTCTTTCTCTGTTTTTCCTCCTCCTGATTTAGATAACAGTACCATATTTGTTTCATAAAAAGAATCTGGTAGAATTCCTTCTCTCCCTATTTTTCCAATTAGTTTCATTTATGTAGTATTGGGATTAATTGTTCTTTAAATGTTTTATAGAACTCACTTGTGAATCTATCTGGGCCTGGGGATTTTTTCATTGTTCAATTTCTTTTTTCTGAGATGGGATTATTTAAATATTCTATTTCCTCTTTGTTAATCTAAGCAATTTATATTTTTGTAAATATTCATCCATTTCCCCTAGATTGCCAAATCTGTTGTCATATATTTGGGCAAAATAGCTCCTAAGAGGGGGCAGCTGGGTAGCTCAGTGGAGTGAGAGTCAGGCCTAGAGACAGGAGGTTCTAGGTTCAAACCCGGCCTCAGCCACTTCCCAGCTGTGTGACCCTGGGCAAGTCACTTGACCCCCATTGCCCACCCTTACCAATCTTCCACCTATGAGACAATACACTGAAGTACAAGGGTTTAAAAAAAAAAAAAAAAAAATAGCTCCTAAGAATTGCTTTAATTTCCTCCATAGAAGTGTTTTGCTTTTAATCACTCCCTCCATCCTCCCTCATTTGTATTACTCCCCTTCCCACCACCACCCTTTTTATTCCCCTCCAACTTCTCTATAAGGTAAGATAGGATTCTATACCCCAAAGAATCTGGCTATTATTTCCTCTCTGAGCCAATTCCAATGAGAATAAAGCTTAAATATTACCTATCACCACCGTTATCCTTCCCTCCATCGTAACAGTTTTTCCCTGTGCCTCCTTATGTGATATAATTTCCCATATTTTACCTCTCTCTTCTTATTTCTTTCAGTGCAATTCTCTTTTTCTCCCTAGATTTTTTTGCATATTATCTTAAACACCTTACTACCACATCCTCTGTCTATGTATACTTCTAACTACTATGATAAAGATAACAATTTGACTTTATTGAGTCCTTTACATTTTTTCTCTTATTTACTTTTTTTATGGTTCTCTTGAATTTTGTATTTGGACATCAGATTTTTCACTTTTTCATGTGCTTATGGATAGTTTTGATTTCTTTATCTGAAAATTGCCTATTCACATCCCTTGCCCATTTATCAGCTGGGGAATGGCTTGATTTTTTTTTGTACAACTGATTTAGCTCCTTATAAATCTGAGTAATTAGACCTTTGTCAGAGGTTTTTGTTATAAAGATTTTTTTCCCAATTTGTTACTTCCCTTCCGATTTTGATTGCTTTGGTTTTGTTTGTACAAAACCTTTTTGATTTAATGTAATAAAAATTATTTATTTTACCTTTTGTAATGTTTTCTAACTCTTGCTTGGTCTTAAAATCTTTCCATTCCCATAAATCTGACAGGTACACTATTCTATGTTCACCTATAGTTTCCTTCTTTATATTCAAGTCATTCACCCTTTCTGAATTTATCTTGGTATAGGGTTCCATGATCTTTTTTTTTTTTTTTAAACCCTTGTACTTCGGTGTATTGTCTCATAGGTGGAAGATTGGTAAGGGTGGGCAATGGGGGTCAAGTGACTTGCCCAGGGTCACACAGCTGGGAAGTGGCTGAGGCCGGGTTTGAACCTAGGACCTCCTGTCTCTAGGCCTGACTCTCACTCCACTGAGCTACCCAGCTGCCCCAC
>NC_058136.1:53982583-54026144 GCF_016433145.1 Gracilinanus agilis | reverse complement strand
TACTTCGGTGTATTGTCTCATAGGTGGAAGATTGGTAAGGGTGGGCAATGGGGGTCAAGTGACTTGCCCAGGGTCACACAGCTGGGAAGTGGCTGAGGCTGGGTTTGAACCTAGGATCTCCTGTCTCTAGGCCTGACTTTCACTCCACTGAGCTACCCAGCTGCCCCAGAACATGAGTTTTTAATGGAATCAGTCAGCAAGATTTTTGTGATTTTCTTTTTTTTAAGATATTTTATTTTAACCAGTGGAAATACGCATCAGCCATGGAGGGAGGGAGCTCAGGGGCTGAAGGGGAAAGTAAGAGCATGAATTATGTAACCATGTTAACTTTTCTAAAAAATAAATATTAATAAATGTTTTTTAAAAAAGATATTTTAGGGCAGCTGGGGAGCTCAGTGGAGTGAGAGTCAGGCCTAGAGACGGGAGGTCCTGGGTTCAAATCCGGCCTCAGACACTTCCCAGCTGTGTGACCCTGGGCAAGTCACTTGACCCCCATTGCCTACCCTTACCACTCTTCCACCTATAAGTCAATATACAGAAGTTAAGGGTTTAAAATTTAAAAAAAAAAGATATTTTATTTTACCAATTCCATGTAATAACAATTTTCCAAATAAATTTTCTGAAGTTATAACATCCAACCGTCTCCCTCTCTCGCTTCCCTCCCCATTCCAGGAGATGGTAAGCAATTTGATCTGGGTTATACATGTATTAACATGCAAAACCTGTCCCTGTATTGTTCATTATTGGAAGAGAACACTCATATAAATCTGAAACCCCAAAATAAAAGCCCAGATAAATTAAAGAGAAAAATCACATGCTTTGATCTGCATTCCAACTCCAACAGTTCTTTCTCTGGTAGTGGATAGCATTTTTTTGCCACAAGTCCTTCAGAATTGTCCTGGGTCTATACCATAAAATAGTATGGACCCTGAGACCCAGCGATACCATTACTAGGTCTGTATCCAAAGAGATAAAAAAAAGAAGGGCCTATATGTGCAGAAATATTGTATTTTTAATATGTTAATATATATGCAATGTATAAAAAATGTAAAAATACAGAAAAGATTTGGAAAGTAAGGGGATCCCCACCAATTGGAAAATGGCTGAGTAAGTCATAGTACATGATTGTGATGGAATACTATTGGGTGGTAAGAAATGAAGCAGTAGGAGGCCAGAAAAACCTGGAATTACTCACACTAACTAAAGAAGAGTTAAGTAAGCAGAACCAGGAGAACACTGTAGAGCGACAGGAATACTGTACAATCCACAATCGCAGATAATTTAGCTATTCTCAGCAAAATAATGATCCAGAACTATCCCAAAGGACTCATGATAAAAAAAAAATGCTATCTGCTTCCAGAGAAAAAGAATTGAGTACGAATCCAAAAAGCAAATTTTTTTTTACACTTTCTTAATTTTTTTTCTATTTGAGTTTTCTTCCACAAAAGGATTATTATGGGAAAATGTTTTAACATGATTGTACATATACAGTCTATATGAGATTCATTACCGTCTCAAGGGGAGTGGAAGGCTGTGAAGCAGGGAGGGAGGGAATAAATTAAAGAAAAATGTTGGAAACTTTTTACATATAATTGGGGGGGGGATTAAATTAAACTAAAAAAAAATTGTCCTGCATCATTGTATTGCTGGGAATAGCTAAGACTTTCACAGCTGATTATTGTGCAATATTGCTGTTGCTGTGTATAATGTTCTGGTTCTGCTTATTTTATTCTGCATCAGTTCATGTAGGACTTTACAGCTTTTTCTTAAATCATCCTGTTCGTAATTTCTTACAACACAACAGTATTCCATCATTATCATAGACCACAATTTTCTCAGCCAATCCCCGGTTGAAGGACATCCCTTCAATTTCCAAGTCTTTGCCATCACAAAAAGAGCTGCTATAAATAGTTTTTTAGAAGTAGATTCTTTCTTCCCTCCAACTTTTTAAAAAAAAATCTTTTTGGGATACAGACTTGATAGTGGTATTACTGGATCAAAAGGTATGCAGTGTTTATAGCCCCTTGATGATCATAGTTCCAAATTGTCCTCTAGAATGGGAGGATCAATTCACAGCTCCAGCAGAAATGCTTTAGTGTCCCCATTTTGCCACACCCTCTTCAACATTTATTTATCTATTTACGATCATATTGGCCAATCTGCTGGGTGTGAGGTTGTACCTCGGAGTTGTTTTAATTTGCATTTTTCTAATCAAGAGGGATTTAGAACATTTTTTTATCTGATTATTGATAGCTTTGATTTCTTTTTCTGAAAACTGCATGTTCATATCCTCTGACCATTTGTTGATTGGGAATGGCTTTTATTCTTATAAATTTAACTTAGTTCTCTATATATTTGAGAAATGAGACCTTTATCAGAGAAATTTGTTATAAAATCCACCCCCCCCCATTTGTTGCTTCCCTTCTAATCTTGGTTACCTTGGTTTTGTTTGTACAAAACTTTTTAAATTTAATATAATCAAAATTATTCACTTTATATCTTGTAATACTCTCTTTCTCTTGTTTGGTCATAAGTTCTTCCCTTCTCTGTAGACCTGATGGGTAAACTATTCTATGTTCTACTAATTTAGTTATGTTGAATTGTTTATGTCTAAATCATGTACCCATTTTGACCTAATCTTGGTAAAGGGTGTGAGATTTTGGTCTCTACCTAGTTTATGCTGTACTGTTTTCCAGTTTTCCTAGCAATTTTTGTTATCTAGTGAGTTCTTATTCTAAAAGCTATGATTGGGGGCAGCTGGGTAGCTCAGTGGATGGAGAGCCAGGCTTAGAGACGGGAGGTCCTGGGTTCAAATCCGGCCTCAGACACTTCCCAGCCGTGTGATCCTGGGCAAGTCACTTGACCCCCATTGCCCACCCTTACCACTCTTCTGCCTTGGAGCCAATACACAGCATTGACTCCAAGACGGAAGGTGAGGGCTTAAATAAATAAATAAATAAATAAATAAAATGAAAAGCTATGGTCATTTACCCTATATCTATTCCATTGATCCACCATTCCATTTCTTAGCCAGTACTAGATTGTTTTGATGATTATTGCTTTATAGGACAATTTGAGATCTGGTCCTGCTGGGCCACCATCCTTCACATTTTTTCCCCATTAATTCCTTAAATATTCTTGACCTTTTTTTTTCTTATAGAAGAATTTTGTTATTATTTTTTCTAGTTTTATAAAAAGTTTTTTGGTAGTTTGGTTGGTATGGCACTGAAAAAGTAAATGAATTTGGTTAGAACGGTCATTTTTATTATATTAACTTGGTCTACCCATGAACAATTAACATTTTTCCAGTTGTTTTGATCAGACTTTATTAGTTTGGAAAGTGTTTTGCGGTTGTGTTCCTAGAGTTCCTGTGTCTGTCTTGGCAGATAGATTCCCAAATATTTTATTTTGTCTAGAGTGATATTAAACGGAGTTTTCTCTTTCTGTCTCTTGCTGCTGGGCTTTGTTGGTAATATATAAAAATGCTGATGATTTATGTGGGTTTATTTTGTATCCTGCAACTTTGCTAAAGTTATTTATTATTTCAGCCACTTTTTTAGTTGACTTTCTAGGATTCTCTAAGTACACCATCATCGTATCATCCGCAAAGAGTGACAGCTTGCTCTCCTCATTGCCTGTTTTAATACCTTCAATTTCTTTTTCATTTCTTAATTGCTACTGCTGTGTTTCCAGTACAGTGTTAAATAATAGAGGTGATAATGGACATCCTTGTTTCTCTCCTGATCTTATTGGGAAGGCTTCTAACTTGTCCCCATTGCAGATGATGCTCGTTGATGGTTTTAGGTATATACTGTTTATGATTTTTAGGAAAGGTCCTTCTATTCCTATACTTTCCAGTGTTTTCAATAGGAATGGATGCTGTATTTTGTCAAAGGCTTTTTCAGCATCTATTGAGATAATTGCGTGATTTCTGTTAGTTTGATCACTGATATGGTCAGTTATGCTGTGGTCGATGAAGCTGATGGTTTTCCTAATATTAAAGCAGCTAATGTAAAGCTGGTATAAATCCCATTTGGTCATAGTGAATAATCCTTGTGATATACTCCTGTAGTGTCTTTGCTAGTGTGTGGAGTGGAATTCAGGGTGGGGGGTTGTTACCCCATGAATCACTCTAATGAGCAGACAGGAGCCTTGGTAAGATGCTCGCAGAGCTCACGTGGCTTTATTCAGGGGTGCGTGTGTGTGTGTGTGGGGGGGGGGGGTCATAGGATGAGGGCGGACTGTCTGGAGAGACCTCTCAGAAACAGTGGACACCGATGCTCCAATTCACCCAGAATTCATAGGGACCTGACACAATGCTTTTGTATGTTGTTTCTTTATCTTGTTCCGTTCTTCCTACGTTTTCCCGCCACCTCCAAGCCTGTGGGAGTATTCCTTAAGTGTACAGTTTCGCAGTCGAATCAGCCTTTAGACCTTTCTGGCTGCCACCTTCAGGACCCAGAATTATCATTTGTAAGTTATAAGATTTCTCTTAGGAATTAGGACACCCAAACCTCTTCCCACGGAAAAGAAGAGAAGGGCTGGAGGTATCTCTTAGCCACATTTGAAGAGTATATTAAAGGCCTTTATTTATGTATTGCTGTATGTGAAGCTGCTTGGAGATGGGCATTTATTTCTCTACTCCTCATAAGGAGAGGTTGGTATCTCCTTGGTGAAGGGTACCTAACTTCCACTCAGTTTTCTATAGGAAGTCGCCCCCCTCCCGCCATGTTTGTGCGAGGACCCCCAAGGCTATTCCTTGGGCCACCGTGGCAAAGAGGTGAAAAGACTTACTTAAAGAGGCTAAGGCCGAACAAACACTCTCTGATGCTGTCATTTTGGTGCTCAGGCTTCCTCCCATCACTGGGGTAGCCAGGAATTTCCCCAAATACTCATATCCATACCGGCAATCCCAAATTCATAGCAGCCTGCCCATTCTTTCTTCCTTAAAGTTTGTAACAATTAGGAACAGCATCGAGTTATAATTGTGGATGGGCTGATAGAGGGTAAAAGCATTCTCCCATTCTAAGATTTTGGGGGCCGGCTGTGCAACCTTGTGGCTCAGTTGACCACCATCATGCCAACCAATAGGCACGGGAGGGCCCAGTTTGGTGCGGGGGGTGGGAGGGGGGGAGATATTTTGGACTGTTCCGAAGACCAGCCAGCTCGCTCACATTTTTACATTTAGGTCTCTCTAGGAGACAGCAAAAGTCCATCTGGATTATCTGATTACATGAGGGAGTCCATACCTTTTGTTCTCCTCTTCTGAGTCTGGCTGCAGTGGTCCTGTGTTTTGGTTTTTTGAAACGGCGTCTACCACAATATTACAAATCCCCCAGACAACCACGATTCTCTGTCCCTGCCCCATCCTTAAAATGGGACGAGTCGGGATCAAATGTACATAAACTTCGGGTTTCCTTCTAGAAAACAGAAAATATTAGTACGGGAGAAGGGTTGATCTTGGTCCCAGAGAAGAGATAAGAAAACGTGTTTCCCTCCTTTTGTTGGAGAAGGCAGGATGCTGGGTTTTATGGGTGCAGAAGGTTACCCTGTCAATTAGTGTGACTGCAACAGTAGAACTGTTTTTCTTGGCTCTTGGGGCCCTTAACCCTTCTGGGTCTCTGTAAAGTGAGAGGGTTGTATTGGGTAACTCAGCTTCCTTCCAGCTATAGATCCACGATCCTGTGACTCACTGGCCGGGGGGTGGGGGGGGGTGTTGTTATTTTTTGGTTGTTTCTGTAGTGTCCAGCTCTTCATGACCCTATTTGGGGTTTTCTTGGCAAAGATACTGGAGTGGTTTGCCATTTCCTTCTCCAGCTCATTTACAGGTGGGGGCACTCAGAGGTAAAATGACTTGCCCAGGATCATGCAGTTAGTAAGTATCTGAAGCCAGATTTGAATTAAGGTCTTCTTGACTCCAAGCCCAGCACTGGAGTAGGGGTGGAAGGAAAGGGGAGGATATCTAGAAGTGACTCATGTCAAAACAAAAGGCATCCATGAAACTGTGGCGTTGTTGACAAAGCCAGTGCCTGGGGTCTTGTAAGCAAAGGCCAGAATGTGGCATGGCGGCGGTGAATGCCTAGCAGTGTTTGTGTACCATCCCCAGGGTGGCATCCACAGGCCCCTTGAGTTGTGGTCTGCAGAGGAACTTTTTTTTTTTTTAAACAAGAAAAAGATCTTCATTAGTTTTTTGGGTTTTTTTTGCTTTAAAGTTTACAAAGCTTTGTATTCCCAGTAAGCCTATCAGATAAGTCATACATATGTTATATAGATCCTAGTCAAAAGAGCCTGTGATTATTTATAATAGCTAGTAAATCAAACGGCTCGAGCACAATTTGAACCCGTTTCCTCCTGACTACAAGTTCAGGACTCCATGCTCTATTCCTTAAAGAATCAGTTGGGAGAGGGTAGCTGGGTGGCTCAGTGGATACAGAGCCAGGCCTAGAGATGGGAGGTCTTGGGTTCAAATGTGGCCCCCCTCAGACACTTCCTAGCTTTGACCCTGGCCAAATCCAGATCACTTAACCCCAGATTCTGAGGCAGAAGAACCAAAAAGAGAATCAATTGTGAATTGAGATGCGAAAGTCAAGACACAACAAATCATAGCCTTGTTGAGGCACTTCTAAAGTCTCCATACTTATTCGAGAGAAAAGGTCAATGGAATTTTGCGTGGCGGAGTGGGGCAGGCAGGAAAATGCCAGGTATTTGGCATTGCTATTCTTGGGAGGTTAATGCCTCAGCCTTCAAGGAATGGGAGTTCAGAATCTCCCAAAGGGCTATGGGGAGGGACTTGGTGGGTGTGAACAGGCTGCAACCCATTACAAAGAGGAGTGGCAGTGGGAGGATTGATAATGATAGTATGGGGCACTTAGCTTGGAGTACTCAACTAGGAGCCCAAGGACCCGAGTTCAAATCCATCAGAAAAATGCATTCAATATTTCCAGAGACTGGAAAAGAGAGGGGCCCGTCACATAGTGCAAGTGATGAGTAACTATTGGCCTGCCCATGTGTTCTGTTGGCATCTTTGAAATGTCAAGAGAACTAGAGGAAGGTGTTCAGCATGTTGGAAGGACCAAGAGGCACACGGAGGTGCAGGCTCCACCGGAGCAGATGTCATTGTTAGCATACATGTGCTCTCTGGGTTTTTGAGGTCTTGCTATCCTACCACCCCGCCCCACCCCCATCTCACACCTCTGATGGTTTTTTGCAATTGGCTAAACTGGACTGACCAGCTGTATGAAACCCAGAAAATTCAGCAAGTTGCCGTTTCTTTTCTGCAGTGCAGGGATTAGGGCTCCGTTCCTATGTCGGGGGTTCAGAGTGGGAGCACTAGGCTGCTGGGTAATCAGTGCCGAGTTGCCAGGCAGTGTGTAACTCTCTGCCTTCTGCCTCTGTCTCCATGTAGTCCTGGAAGTGGGTTCTGGCCCCAGTCATCCTCTGTCCGGTTTCCGGCCCATCGCAGAAGGTGGTGATTACCAAGGTAAGGGACACGACCTGAGATGCCGCACTCGGCATGCCTCACTGCTTCCGGTGCCACACAGTCAGGGGGAGCAGGAGTGGGTTCACTATTCTCAGTGTGTCCATGTATTTCTCTCATAGGTGATCCTGCCCCCTTCCAAAGTACTGGAGGTGCAGACGGGCAAGCACGGCTTCTGCATCTTTTGTCAGCTGCCCCTCGGTGATCCCCTTGGAGGGGCACCCTTTCACCTTGACCTCAGCATCCGAAGAACTGTTTTCCTCTATTCACACTCAGGTGCAGGGGCCTGGACAGAGACTCTTATAATGGGAATTTGAACAGAATTCTCCAATGCCCAGGTAGAGTCAGAAAGCAGCCAAGAACCAAGGAAGGGGTGAACGGACAGTACCTTGGCAAGCAGGTCCGCGGAACTCCACAAAGGTCTCTCAAATTCAAGGCCGTTGGCACATCTGTGTGCAGAAAGCAAATGAGAGAAGCCTCAGGCCTTTGGGGAGAATTTCCCGAGACCCATTTTACCAGGATGGAAGTGGATGGTCTCTTTGGCACAGCCAGTGAGATGTTTTTCAGTAGGAAGTGGCTAGAGTGGTGGGAGCGGGAAGTGGGGTCACTCCTTTCGCCTCCAGCCCGAAATCTGTTTGGTACAAGCTTTGGTATGTAGGCCACACCCTCAAAACCAAAGTGATCACACTTTTTGATCAACCCTTCCAGGTAATGAGCTGACCCTCCCCTGGACACTTTCTCGGGGACCGTCCCCTGGAACTGACTTGTGAGTAGTTAGGAAGCATTTTAAATCACTACGTGTGAGGCAATTGGAAGTGAGGGCAGCAGGGATGACTTTTAAAAGGGTATTTGAACACCAGAACCCCCCCCCCCCCCCCCCCTGCCCAGGTATGGTCTGGAAAGCAGTCAAGACTCCCAAAATGGGCAAATAGACAGCAGCTTGGCAAGCAGGCTTCTAGCCACCAAAAAACCAGCTTCCATTGCTTCCCTCCCCCGGCTGTCTTCATCTCCAGCCGGATCCTCCCAGGACACCAAATCAGACACTTTCCAAGGTTTCTCTAGAAGACCAGGGCAAGTTGTTTCAGGACTCCTTAGAAACTCAAGCTGTTGGCAGACCAAAACTGGGCTTTACCCATTTGGCCCTTTTAAGCCCTCTTGACGCCATGTCTGACATGTTCGCCAAGGTACACCGAGGACAGGGTTGTGCTCTCTTTTCTGGGTTCAACTTATTTCTACCAGATCTGCAGGGATGCAGGTGCCTTTGTCTGATTCAGTGACCTGCTGGCTTCCCTCCAACAGGAGATGGAAGAGTTTGGAAAAGTGGCTTCTTAATCCATAGGCTCTTCCTCACCAGGTTGGACAACACTGTGAGTTCCCAACATTGTTTTAAATTGAATTTTCATTAATGCCTTTTGTTTGTACATCACAGTAATTTCTAGGTATCTTCCCTCCCCCCCCCCCCCCATTCACCTGTGAGTCTTCTCTTGTAACAAACAAAAGGAAGCAAAATCAACCAGTGGGCTGCTTGAAAGAGTAACATTCCACTCCTGTAGTCCTCGGCCTCTACCAAAAGGAGGGAGATGTATGTCCTCATTGCTGCTCGGGGCCCAGCAGTCAGTCCTGTCTGCTAATCATTTTAATTCACATTGCAGGATTGTGTATATTGGGACCGTCTATTTTGAGTAGTAACTGCATTCTCTCATCTTGGAGGCGTGCTCCACAGAGCACATAAGGGGCTGAATTCATTGAGAGGGAGAGGCGAAGTACCTACCTTTTGGGCTGCGTAGTGGGCCACAGCCCCTCGATCCTTCGAGTTCGGTGCCCTGGTCTCAGGAACGCCCTTCTAACACCCTCTAGCTATGGCAGGAAGTCCAGTGTCCCACACAGATCTCCCAAAGGAAGTTTTCTGTTCCAAACCTGTGGCAATATCAGTGGCTTTGTCAACGTACAATGCTTTATGACCAACTTAGGGCCACTGATGTCATGGATTTGAAACAGAAAACTTCCTTTGGGACATCTGTGGGGGACAATGAATTTTCCACCTAAGCTGCTGTCCTTCCCATCAGGTAAATGATCTATTTCTTCTCGATACCAGTTAGAACTGGTAGGCTTGTGGTATTACATGATCACAGAGTTGGAATAGAAAGGGACTCAGAAGCAACCTTCATTTTGAAGATGAGGGAACTGAGGCCCAGACAAGGGAAGGGAATATGGCCCACGGTCACACTGGTATAAGTGACAGAGCTAGGATGGTAGCGTTAGAGAAAACAAGCAAATGAGCTTGAGCTCTCCAGTGGAAGACGTCCTATGGAAATCCCTTTGGAACATTCTGAGATTCCTGAATACTAAGACTAAGAAAATGTTGCCTGGAATGCCACAAAAGGAGAGTTAATACTTTGGAAGCAGTGAGAACTTGTCACTTCTGCGGCTAGAAAGTCCAGTCGGGCCCTTGGCTTAAGCTAGCAAATGAAGGGGACAAGAGACACTTTTGTCCTGATTACTTCTGTTTTTAACATAAAAATGCTGGGGATTAAATTATGGGGATAGCTGCCTCAATCATCCTTTTTCAGTGCTAGTGCAGACCTACCATTACTTCTAGAGGAACGGGGCAAAGAAGTAGATTGTGCCGGGGACCTGCAAAGTCATATATCCCTTGGGAGTTGGACCATCTAGCCCCGGTAGACAAGAGACTTGCTTGATTGTATTAGGAGAAATGGTGGTAGGTAATGGCTGCTGTCCAGTGCCAGATGGAATGGTGCCATGGCTCCAGACCTGCTCCATCCCAGCCTTTTGTCCTTTTGATTTGTAAGGCCAATGGTGGGGATTTTCCTGTGTGGCTCCCAGATGGTGGCAAAGAGCCTATGCGCAAGTGCTGTTACCACTACTTCAGCTTGGATCCCAGGAAGGCCCAGTCCTAGTTCCACAGGGAGAACTAAGTAGTGTAGGCAAGGCAAGAGCAGCTAGTCCTGAGTTTCTGGCTTTTTCCTGCTCTCCCATGTTCCCAAATGGAGATGTCGTACCTGGGCAAATAACAGCACTCCTCGACCTGGGTTCTGATATCCTAGCGTGACTGCATTTGACCCACCCCTTAGCAAAGCCAAGATAGCAGGTTGGCCACCAGAATATGCCCTGGGTGAGCCTTCCTTCATGTACTTCTCAGTGTACCAGGGACGCTGTGTCGTTTCCTCTTCACTGCTATCTCCCTTTATTTGATGACCTCCCAGTCACTTTTTTTAAACTCTTACCTTCTGACTTGGTATCAGTTCTATGACAGAAGAATGGCAAAGGCTGGACAACTGGAGGTAAGCCCAGTGTCCATAGCTAGGAAGTATCTGAGGCCAGATTTCAACCCGTCTTCCTGATTCCAGGTACGGTGCTCTATCCACTGTGCTGCCTATCTGCTCCCCCAGTCAGTCTTTCAAGCCCAGCTCAGATGGCCCTTCCCACGAAGCCTGCCGAGATCAATGACAGCCCCTCTGCCTGTCTGGAAGCTCCATGTGTTATCTCCAGCCACAGTCCACAGGCATCCTAAACTCAACATGGCTAAAACAGAACTCATTATCTTTCCCCCTAAACCCTCCCCCTGCCATCCATGCTTACACCCTGAGTGATGTCTTCATCAGAACTGCCCTATTATTTGGCTTCTACTTTTCTTGTATACTTAAAAATCTACTTTATCTTTTGCCCTTTGTGTATGGAGTCTCTCATAGGCTCAGAAATGGAGAACTAGATGGGAACTTAGAGGTCATCCAGTCTAACTCCCTCATTTTGCAGAGGAAAAACAGGCCAAGAGCTACCTTACCCAAGGATACCTAGGCAAAAAATGGCAGAGCTGAGATTTGAATCCAGAGCCTCAGACTCTACTTCCTGTACCCTTTCTCCTTTTCTACACTGCATCTCCCTAAATAAGGGAGGGAACTTGCCTCGATCTCCTTTGGTTCCTGACATAATAAACTACTGTGGAGAGAAACAATAACTGGCTACTGTATTTTAGCATGACCAGCCCATGAGGCACACGTTTTCATTCTTGACGTTAGGCCCTGTTTGAAACGGAGTTTTCTGGACCTTAATCTTCTGCACTAAAATAAAGCCAGTTAGCCAGCCAGCCAGTCAGCAAGCATTCCTCAAACACCAAGTGTACACTAAGTACTTAGTACACTAAGGGAAAAGCAAGGTCCCTGATCATATCATGACTGCAGTGGCTTCAGGCTACATTACTGTCTGATTGTAAATGCTCTCAGCAGGTGGTAGGCTACAGGCATAGAGTGTTATATGCGCAGAGCATGACACTTGGTTTTGATGAGTTTTCTTTGTTCTGAGGGAGGGTTTGAAGTGAAGCAGAAGGAATCAGCATAGATTTGAAGAAACTGTTGGCTAACAAGTCTACTCATTCAAGTGCCTGTGGTGCTTTGAATCTGCAAAGATTTTCAGCTTAGAGGAAGTCCTGGGACCCAGATGATTCATTTTCTGGCTTATCCAAAAGGACTCCTCTTTTCCTTCCCCTACCTTTGGTCTGAAGTGGCCCCTTATATTCCAAGAAATGGAAGAGGGGGATAAAGCTTGGAAATGCCCCATCCAATATGGACTTCCAACGGGGTTTCCATTCTAAAACAGGTTTCTCTTCCCTTCTCTACAATTTCAAGTAAGTAGAAAGGGCAAATAATTAGTTTATTGTTGAGACTTCCCATAGGCCTGTGTGACTGGGTTCTCAGTCTGGTAGTACTATAGGCTCACCCCGATTTGTTGCCATTGTCATTAGTGCAACTCAACTGAAGTGAAAAGTGGTTGGCTCATGACTCTGGATCAAATGTCATTGAGCAACCCTGAAGAGCAATCTAGGCAATCCTGAAGACCTTCTTGGGGCTCCTGGGGAGGAGGGCTGCTGTCTTGATGTGTGGTTTTGGCATGAGGTTAGACAAACATGGCCCCAATTATACCATCCCATCTGGACTGTTAGGTGACCCTTACATAATTCTTCAGAATTTTTGATTCCACCTGGATTTTTTTTGGGGGGGGGGGGGGGGGGAAGGCAGATTGGGGAGTACGGGTGGGCAGAGATAAGGGAAAAATAGGAAACAATGGTTCCACTGCATTTTCCCCTTCCCAGAATGATAATCTAAGTAGGGAGGAATACCATTTTCTTAAGAGACCTTTTCTAAGTTCTTTGCACATCAATCCAAAACCCTTCGGTCCTTCAGTTTCCCAGCATCCAGTTTAGCTTTGCTTCTTTTTGGGTATTCCTGGCCTTTGGCTCCTAAATCTCAGGCTTGGCACATGCTCATCACATCCTGAGAGCCTCTTAATACAGCTGATTGAAAGTAATCTCAAGAGGGAGCAGAGGCTGAAAACAGAAATAGGTTCGAGAAGGATTTCTATCAATCTCTGCACAACAGCTCTGCAGCCCATTGTTAAGCATCCTCATGCTTTCTGAAATCACCTTCATGGAGTGGTGCTTCCACCACTTATCTCTGGATGCCTCTGGACCAACACGGAGTTTTAGGCTGCATGGGTCAGGGAGCTTAGCAGGCAAGGCAAAGAAAAAGGAGCATCATACAGGCAGCCGGCTTCCCAGAGCTCGAGTCAGACTTTTCGGCAGCCATTATACTCATTTCAGATTTGTCCAGTACACCATCTACATTTATTCCCAACTACTTATAACCAGTCTGATTACATGCCCAAAGCCTTTTCCAAATGGCAGGAAAGGCCTGGATTTGGGGCTTTCTATTCTCACCTTACTTGATTTGGGGTCGGTTTCCTTTTAAGTTGGTTTTACACACTACTGAAATATGGCTGAACAACCTGTGGTATACAGATGCAGCAGAATATCGTTATACAATACAGGACGTCAGAGACCACGCTCCCCATGACAGGAAGGTAAACAAAGGGGGCCCTAACTTCCTTTCACCTTAAGTGTAATTTCTAATGACCGACGTGGTTAGTGCCACAGAGCAGAGAACGGGGGCCAAGTGTTGCAGACCCTC
The DNA here is from genome assembly GCF_016433145.1 of Gracilinanus agilis. Classification (NCBI taxonomy): domain Eukaryota; kingdom Metazoa; phylum Chordata; class Mammalia; order Didelphimorphia; family Didelphidae; genus Gracilinanus; species Gracilinanus agilis. The sequence continues at coordinate 54,012,686 of NC_058136.1, read as the reverse complement.
ACCATACCGTACTTATTCTCGCTGACCAAGTTTTGTTAAAAGCTTTCCAGTTTCAGTGTTAGAGGACGGGTTGGGGAAGGAGCACCGCATCTGTGAATGACTGACATTACAAACAATAGGCATCACGAACACCTCCAAAACAGTTTTTAATTGACTTGTACGAGACCTGAGAGCTTCATGACAAAACAGGCAAGCGCCATCTGTTTCTATGATGCTGATGACACATACTGTAATTACTACCAAACATAGCATCTTTGCTTTAGCTCAGAACGACGTACAAGAATACATCTGCTATTGACATAAAACTGCATCATGGTATTTGGACTTTTCTAGAACCAACATATTGTTGTGCCAGTGTCTTTGCTTTGGCGGCTTCCTGGACATTTTATAGTGCCAACCAATCAAGTATCTCCAGCTCTGTTAATATCATTTTCATACATTACATACAGAAGGGTACACTCTAAATAGTTTCCCAAAAGACAAATCCTGGTTCTTTTGGCTAGAAACAAACATAAAAAAAAAAAAGAAAAAAAAGGCTGGTTCTAGAAAACCCACACAGCTGAGAACCAACCATCAAGGAGAGTAAAAGGTTAGCATAAGGATCACATATAATTAGCATAATACCTTATACACAGGAAGTAGCTGTAATGTTTGTTCAATGGATGGACTATCACCATACAAAGCAAAACAGAGCTGGGAACAGAGCTCAGGGGCAAGAGAAGCCACAATGTAATGAGTTATCCTATAGTCTTAAACAGAAGCAAAATCAACAATTTCCCTGCCCCCCCCCCCAAAGCAAAAAGGACATATCGTATTTGTGCTGGGCCTACTCAAATCCTGAATAAAGTGTTTTTCAATTCACATAAAATATACAAACTAAATGGAACCTCCCCACTACGTTCCCCCCAACCCCCCTCCCCCCAAACCAAAAGCTGACAGTGAGGAGATCATCTGCCCACCACCATTTACGGTCATTCAAGTGTTGGGATACAGAGACCTCTGATCCTGAATCCTTCTCCATGTTAGGAAATTGGAAATGCAGGATTTCTGTAAACCTGCAATAACAAGGTGAAGAGAATCCATTATTGAAGAAATGGCCCCAGGACTACTCTAGCTCACAAGGAACAGGCTTCCTAAGGCGGGGAAGGGGAAGCTCAGCCTGCTGCTTACTAAGACTTGCCCTCCCTTGCAATTTCCAATTGTTCTTTGCAAGGAGGATGGCCTGCTCTCATGCTGAAGAAGTATGAGAGGAAACTCCAGCAGAAGCTTATGGGAGCTAGCTCCAGGCCAAGGCCCCAAGCACGGGCCCTCCTGCATCTGCCCAGAGCCCCCCAAGCCTTCCTCCCCAACTGCTTGTTTTTCAGTTACGAGAGTTGTTCTTTCCCCTAATAAGGACCTCACCTAACTATTGCAGAAGCCACCCTAATGGCTTACCCAATCTTTGGAATCCCGAGTTTGGCAAGGTAAGGCAGAGCTATACACATGGGCCCATTCTTCCCAGAGCAATCATTCACTGTGGAGCTCTTCTCCCACTCCCGGGCCCAAACCAGACCTGCTATTATCCATTTCCTCAGGCAGGAAAACAGCGTGTAGATACACATATGGCTAAAGAACTAAGATTTACATCTTAGTCTGCTAAGTCCATGCTCAAGTGGTGGCTCCCAGTGGTATCCAAACACAGCCTCCAGAGATCTGCAGGTGCTTGTATTTATTATAGAAGTACTTAAGACAGTGCCAGGGCAAGAGCTAGACGGGCACTGAGGGCAAATAATAAAAAATGGGCAGAGGTGATCCCAAGAAGCCAAGAGGGAAAATGTCTTCATATGCCTTCTTTGTGCAAACCTGCTGGGAGGAACATAAGAAGAAGCACCCAGATGCTTCTGCGAACTTCTCAGAATTTTCTAAAAATGCTCAGAAAGGTGGGAGACAATGTCAGCTAAAGAGAAAGGAAAATTTGAGGACATGGCAAAAGCTGATGAGGTTTGTTATGAAAGAAATAAAAGCCTACATACCACCTAAAGGAGAAACAAAAAAGAAGTCTGAGGATCCCAATGCACCAAAGAGGCCTCCTTCGGCATTTTTCTCATTCTGTTTTGGGTATCGTCCAAAAATCAAAGGGGAGCATCCTGGTCTTTCTATTGGAAGATGTGACCAAAAAATTGGGAGAAATGTGGACTAACACTGCTACAGATGACAAACAAGCTTATGAAAAGAAGGCAGCTAAGCTGAAGGAAAAGTATGAAAAGGGAAAACATGACGTGGGTAAAAAGGGAGTTGTTAAAGCTGAGAAGAACAAGAAAAAGGAGGAGGAAGATGAAGAAGATGAATAAGTTGGTTCTAGAGCAGGTTTTTTCCTTGTCTATAAAGCATTTAACCCCGCTGTGCACAACTCACTTCTTTTAAAGGGGGGGAGGGTTATAGATATTGAGGTGGAAGAAAACTCAAAAGCCAAGGCGTTCACCTTCCTCGTGTTGCAGATGAAGAGACTATAGGCCAAAGTGAAGTGACTTCCGAGGTCACTCACTACAAAGTGCAGGGGTAGAATTTGAACTTAAGTCCTCTGACAGTGCCTTTTTTTCCTCTAGTGCCTTGGCATATCATCGGTCAATTTGGAGCACTAGCTGAACCTTTGCAGGAAGATGATCTCCAAACCCAGAGGGCCTCAGGATTTTAAATGACCAAAGTAGCCCTTGTAAAAGTGAGGAAGAAGGGCTGAAGGCCAGGAGCAACCCCCGCAGACACTGCGGCATTTTTGCCAGACAAGGGGAATAATAACCAAGTACTCTTCTGACACACTCTAGAAGGAGAATGATTGGTGATGACACTTCTAAGACCCTATTGCCATCGCCCCCAGTGTTTAAGCCTGCTTCTGGGTCTGTCTCTGCCTCCCTATTGTCTCCTCTCATATTTCAGGCCCTGCTAAGAGAGAGCCCCAGGACTGTAGCAGCCTAAGTCAGTCCCAAACAGGGCTGGAATTGGCCAAAGAAAGGAATTTACCAACTGAAACAAGCCAGCTGAGGAGTCTTTAAAAAAAAATCCTTACTTTCTGTAAACAGCTCTAAGACAGGGACAAGGGGTGAGAGCCAGGCCAATGGGTTAAGTGACTTGTTCAGGGTCACACAGCTAGAAAGTGTCTGAGACCAGTTTCAAACTTAGGTCCTCCTGAGTACTCCCCTAATGGTGCACTAGCATGATGAGTGGTAGCAGAGATGGATCACAATTAGCTACATCCCAGCTGGGCAGCAGAGCCTTGCCTCTAGCTGCAGATTCCTTCTGGGCAAAAACACCAACAGATCAACAGCAAAACCCACCACACGCCACTTGCTGCTCCCTCCATCAGCCACTGTCTCGCGCTGCCAACATGCTGTCTCTAGCACAAGGAATCAAGGGGAAGAGACAGAGATTCAACAATTCAAACAGCATAAGAACACAGTCTATACCTCTCCTGATGGTGCCCCAGAGGCAAGTTCTGGTTGTCTTCAAAGCCAATGTGTTACTGGAATGGGCTCCCCATTAACATTGGCCCCTGGGAAGAAGCAGACTGCTCTGAATTTACATTTGGGGTACTCTGTTAAGATATTTGTTAATAAAATAATGAATGTTCAGAGGCAGAGCGATGTGGTCGGCATTTAAGAGAAGTGGGTACAACTGCCTAGCACGTGCCATCAAGAAATGCCATCATCATTTTGGACACATTTTTCCTTATTTATGAAAGTAGAATTAGATAGACACATTCCAGCTCTGCAACTCTCTTAATTCTAAACAGGATTTTCCCCAATGCACAGGCCCAGTGGCTCCCTGTTTCCTCCAGGGTTAAATACCAAATTCTCTACTTGGCATTCATAGTATTTGATAACCTGACCCCCCCCCTCTCCCCCCATCCTCTTCCATCCAGTGACACTGGACTCTTGGCTGTTACACGAACAAGACCCTCTATCTCTGGGCTCTGGGAATTCTCTCTGGCTAGCTCCCATGCCCGGACTACTCATCTCCAACCCCTCTTCATTATCATTCCTTCCCTCTCTCCATTGTTTCCCATTTATCCTGCATATAACTTCTGTGCTTAGTTGTTTGCTTGCTGTCTCCGCCATGAGACTGTGGGCTATTTGATGGGTAGGGTCTGTCTCTTTGCCTTTCTTTGTATTGCCTGCACTTATCAGCATAGTACATGTTTGGCACACAGTGGACACTTAATAAATGTCTACAGATTGAATGACATGAGAGTCTATCCCATCATGCAATTAAATGATTAGTCAGGACCAGGGATCTGGTTCTGAAGAAGTTGTAAATGGTGGCAATCCATCAGTGCTGTTTCACTCCAGTGTGTAGGTATGTATGAAGTTCTGTGGGGGTGACCCGGCCCATGCTTGTGTTCTAGGCTGCTATGGCTTGGGCTGGACCTATGAAAGTTTGTGCTTGGCTGTCAAAACCTTTGAGAGCCCAAGACTACCTTCACAGTGAAAGAAAAAGAGAAACCTGGCAGGGTAGAGTCAACCCTCCCTGCCATAGTTTCCACTAAGTTATTGAATTTCAGAGATTTTGGCGACTGGAATTTACAATAAACCAACAATCCACAGAACGCTGCTGAGGTGAGTCGTGATGAGTTGATTTGGAAGATGAGGATGATGAGGAGGAAGGGAGATAATGTGTCAGCCTGCAATAACTTAAGTCTAGAAAACTGTTGGGGTTCATGGCAGATTTTTGGATTAATTGCTTCCTTGGCCACGTGCTAAATTCTTGTATCTGAATTGGCTTCATAAGAAAACATATTCTTGGGGGAAGGGGGTCCAGAGGGCAGGGCAGATCCAAGATGGCACAGGAGGTACAGAGCCTCATCTGTGCTCTAATAACACCTCAGAATGAATTCTGGAGCAGCATAACCCACAAGAAGACAAGGTGAGGTAATTTTCCAGCACAAAACAACTTAGAAGGCCAGCGCAAGAGATCTAGTGCACTGGAGTGGAGATGGAGTGCAGTATTATCAGGGTAGGCTCCACCATAGCAACAGGCCTCAGGTACAAGTGAATCAGCAGCAAAGGCTTCTGGGAGGCGGGGGGACATAGCCACAGACAGTAAGGGGAGGGAGGGGGAAGGATGTCAGGAGATTACAAAGGTCCCTTTGCTGGCTCTGGGTGCAAGACTTTTGTCACATTGCCCATACACAGAACCAGGTCACAGTCTGGGGCATGATCTCAGGGTGAGGAAGAACATTAATAGACACCTGAGTGCTTGTGGTCACAGAGGAGCAGGGGACACTGGTCACAGTTCCAAGGGGGAAAAGAATGCTTGGGGTTACTAACAGACCAGAGCATAGGCCAGAAGAGTATTCAATACACCTCTCCTTCCATCATACCACCTTGGAAGAACTGAAAGCAGATAGATCCCTGGAGCCAGCTCTGAAGGCAGCTCCACAAAGAACCTGAAGCTTGAACAGTGCTCCCTTTACCACTGGTACAGAGCCCAACTTTAACATTTTTTTAATTAAAAGAAAAGAAAAAGGCTAAAAAATGAGCAAACAACAACAACAAAAAAGAAACTCAACATAGAAAGTTATTTTGTTGATAGAAGAAGACAAGAAAGTCAATAGTGCTGCATCCAAAGCCTCCAAAAAAAAAAAAAAAAAAATAGGAATTGCTCAAGCCCAAAAAGAAAGAATGGAGATCTAAAAGCATTTTAAAAATCAAGTAAGAAAGGTAGAAGAAAAATTGGGAAAATAAATGAACAATACAAGAAAATTATGAAGAAAGTCAACAGGTTGTAAAGGAGGCACAAAAATCCAATGATGAGAACTCCTTAAAAAGGAGAATTGGCCAAATGGAAAAGGATATGCAAAAATGCACTGAAGAGAACTTCTTGAAAGGCAAAGTTGGCTCTATGGAAAAGGAAGTACAAACATTTGCTGAGGAAAAGAACTTTTTATAAAAAAAAAAAAAAAAAAAAAAAAAGAAAGAACTTAAGACTATTTTGAAATAAATTTTCAAGGAAAACTGCCTTGACACTCTAGAACCAAAGGGTAAAATAGAAATGGAAAGAACCTACTGATCACCTCCCAAAAGGATAACTCCCAGGGATATTATAGCCAAATTCCAGAACTCCCAGGTGAAGGAGAAATATATTGCAAGTAGCCAAAAATAAACAATTCAAATACTGTGGTGCCACAGTCAGGAGGATAACACAAGATTTAGCAACTTCTACATTAAAAGATCAGAAGGCAGAGAATATTATATTCCAGAGTTTTGACAAAGGAGCTAGGACTTCAACTAAGAATCAGCATAACCCTTCAGTTGAAAAAAGGGGGAAAAAAAGGGGGAGGGTAGTCAATGAAATAGAGAACTTTCAAACATTCCTGAGGAAAAGACCAGAGCGGAATGGAAAACTTGACTTTCAAATATGAGACTCAAGAGAAGCATAAAAAGACAAACAAGAAAAGAGAACTCAAAAGTCATTCAATGAGATTAAACTGTGTATATATCCCTACACAATCAATTGGGTATAGAAAATCCATTGTATCCTACAGGAAAGCAGGCGGGGAAGAGGGTAAGAAAAGAGGGTAAACTGAGGGAAGGTGGAGATCAGAAACTAAACGGGTAAATAGCACGGAGAGTAAGTAATACACAGTATTCATAATGGTCCAAATTTTTTTACAAGACTTTCTAATAAAGAACTCATTTCTCAAAAACATGGAGGTGTGAGTTAAATATGTAAGAATCTCCAATTGATAAATGGTCAAAGGATATGAACAGATAGCTCAAGACAATTATAGCTCTCTATGGTCATGCAAAAAAAAAAAAAAAAAAAGCTCTAAATTACTATTAACAAGAGAAATGCAAATGAAAACAACTCTGAGGTACCACCCCATACCTATCAGATTGGCTAGTAGTACAGAAAAGGCCAATGACAAAGCTTAAGAGGGAATATGGGAAAGTTGAAACACTAATTTCCTGTTTGGGGATTTGTGAATTGATTGAATTCGAACCATTTTGGAGAGCAATTTTATACCCAAAGGGTATCAGAACATATATACCCTTCGACCCAGCAATACCATTACTAGATTTGTATCCCAGAGATTAAAAACAAAAAGGGGAAGGACCTACATGTACAAAAATATTCAGAGCAGCTCTTTGGGGGAGTGGGGAGGGGGATGACACAAAGAATTGGAAAGTAAGGGGATCTTCATCAACTGGGAATGGCTGAGTAATTTATAGTATATGATTGTAATGGAAAGATTTACATAAACAGAAGCAGAGTGAAATAAGCAGAACCAGGAGAACACAATAAGTAACTATGAACAACAGCTATTCTCAGCAATAAAATGATCCCAAACTATCCCAAAGGCCTCATGATAAAAAATGCCATCTGCTTTCAGAAAAAAGAACTGATAAGAGTCTGAATCCAGACCAAACTTTTTTCACTTTTTTTTTTTGAGTTTCCTTCCACAAAAAGATCAACGGGGAAGTGTCTTACATGACTGTACATGTAAAATCTATATAAGATTGCTTATCGTATCAACAGGGGTGGGGATTAGAGGGAGAGAATTTGAGACTCAACATTCTTTGAAAAATGTTGGAAACTTATATGTAATTGGAAAAAAATTTAATTTAATAAATAAGAAAATATACTGGTTCCTATGATATGCAGTCACTTTATTGAAATGCTCCAGGTATTAGCACATCCAGGGTGATTAACTCAGAACCTACACAGGATCACTTCTCTTCCTGGGGACTGGACTGGCTCTAAAGAAGCAGAATAGAGATGAAGAGAAACAAAGAAAGATCCTCAGGCTGAGCTTTCTGGGTGAGGATAGAAGCAGCCTGAGCAGAATACTCCAGCCCGCTGCCCTCCCCAGCTGGGTATCCATTTGCTCACCATTCAAGGGGCACCAGTAGATTTCTGTATCTGTTCCTTTAAAATCAGGATACTCTGCCGTTGCTCAGGAGGCAGCATAGCAATTTGGTCTGCGGTCAGTTGGAGCACTTGCATAATCAAAGCAGCCTGTGAATGGAAAGCAAGACAATTACAGAACTGTAAGAAGGGCAGCTAAGCAAATCCCCATTGCCACTGAGCTGGCCGTAGGGGAAGAGGACATCAAGGGGGGGGGGGGGGGGGGGGAAGAGCCACTTTAGACAAAGGAAACAGCAGGCAATTAGAAGGTGGTGGGGAAAAGGCAGACAGAGAAGGCTGCATGCGAATCAAAACACACTCAGGTCATGGCCTGGAGGAGCCCAAAGGTCCCATGGCTTATTTTAGGAGCCTGCAGGCTGGAGAGGTCTTCCACCGCCAGGCCCAGAAGCAGCCAAGTATGGTGGAAACCTGAACTTGGACTCAGGCAGACCCAAGTTCAAATTTCACCCCAGTCACTTCCCCTCTCTGAACATACATGTCCTCATTTGTAAAATATAGGTAATAATAGCAGTGATCTCATAGGGCAGTGGTATCTAAGGAAAGAATATCTGTAAACCACCATATGCAAACCATATTTGCTATCGTTATTCCTATCACACATGAGCTTCCCACAATGATCTAATAGAAAAGCAGAAATAATAATAATTGCTAGCATTTAGAGTACTTTAAGGGTTATCAATTACTTTGCAAACACTATTTCGTTTGGTCCTCACAACCACCTTAGGAGGGAGCTGCTATTATTAACTCCATTTCAGAGCTGAGGAAACTCAATTAGGTGACTTGCCCAGGGTAACAAAGCTAGGAGAGATCTGAGAAGGATTCAAACTTGGATCTTTCCCAAACCAAGTCTAACACGTTATCCATAGTAACACCTAGCTGCCTCATCAGCAGGAACTCAACTACAATTTTTATAGAGTGAAGGATGGAAGGGAACGTAGGCAGCAGCTCTCCAGTTCTTTCCACCTTCTACAAAAGAGTCATTATTGGTAGACCAACCCAAGAGCAGACTATATAAACCTCATACGGTTTCCAGGCCCAGGCCCATGGGCACCACTACTGAATGGACACAGAAAATCCCCCATACAAGGATACTGCTCACACTGCAGCCTCATTCTGTAGAGAGAATAAAGATTACCTTTTCATGATCCTGCGGAGTAACTTGGTTCTGTCCAGGACTAAATCCCCCAGGCTGACCGCCACCCTGCAGACCAGATCCCTGCATGCCCGGGACCTGGATATCCAAAAAGGGAAGGACACAAAGAATCACAAATAACAAGGAATTAAAATCAGTGTCTAGAAGAAATAAGTATAGGTGGGGCCCACTAAAATGCTCTTGGTAGAGCTGTGAATTAGTTCAACCACTCAAGAGAACAAAATGGAATTATGACCTTCAAAATACCTAAATATCCATACCCCTTGGCTGAAGAGATCCACGCCACCTCTGGTCACATGCCCTAAGAAGGGTTTGCCCTAACCCCAAGATCAAAGGAAGAAAGAAAGGTCCTGTATATATATCCTAATAATCAGAGCAGCACTCTCTGGGGTAGCCAAAAAAGGTAAACAAAGCAAAATACTCATCAAATAGGAGAATGGCTTCAATAAATGAATTATCATAGAAAAACATTGTAAGAAATAACATATTGGAGAAAATCGGAGAAACTCTGTTGTAGTCAAGGAAGTAGAAGCAGAAACAATGACAACCTAAAGAGAAAAATCCCCAAAGAAAGTTGCATAATTATGACGACTATGGTTGTCCCTGGAGAAGCCATGAGAAAATATACCTCTCGGATTACGGGAGTGTGTTTATTTGTAAAAAAAGTAGTTAACACCTGTTGTAGACACTGGAAGTAAAGAGTGAGTGAGAAAAAGGCAAGGCAGACCGACAGGGCATGATTTGTAGTAAAAGTAATAACTAACACCTGTCATGGGAGCTAGAAAAAGAGACAGAGTCAGAGGGAAACATGGTAAGGCCTGCTATGGAGGCTGCAAAATTACCCAGATTAACAGAAGAAATAGAACACTTAAATAAATCCAGTATAAAAAAGAAACGGAACAAGCATAAATGCTTTCTTTAGGAAAAAGAACCTGAGAACCAGATGGATCTACAAGAGAATCCTACCAAGCATTTAAAGAACAATGAATTCCAACATTATAGAAACTGCTAGAAAAAAATGCTAGTGCTACCAAATTCTCTCTGTAACATAAACAGGGTTTTAATATCTAAACCAGAAAAACTCTAGACCAATTTCCGTAATGAATATTGAAGCAAAAATTTTAAATAAAATGCTAGCAAGGAGACTGCAGCAATATGCCACAAAGATCCTTCATTATGATATCCAGGTTCAGTATTATACCAGGAATGCAGGGTTGGTTCAACATGAGGAAAACTATCAACATAATTAACCATATCAATGGAAATCACAGGATTATCTCAAGAGATGCAGAAAAAAACCTCCACCCATTCCTATTAAAAATGCCAGAAAACACAGGAAATAAATGGAAGCTTTCTTAAAAATTCGAATGTACAACAACGACCAATATGGAAGTGTGTTTTGCATGACAATAAAAAAATGCAAGCAAAAAACCCCCCAAACCATATGTATTTAAAACCCCATTATTTGTAATGGGGATACACTAGGCCACTTTTGAGTAAGATCAAGGGGGGGAAGCGAGGATGTCCATTATCACCATAACTACAGCAGTAAGACCACAAAAGCAATGGAAGGAATAAGCACAGGCCATGACAACGGTCTACTCAGGGTGTGTTTTGTAGGAAAATTAGTGCCACCTGTCATAGAAGGTAAGCCAGATGACAAAGACAAGATAGATGAGACCTATTCTTTAGGAAATGTGGTAACACCTGTGATGAGAGCTAGAACTGATGAAAGCCAGCCAGCCAGCCAGGATAAGTAGCAATACCAGCCAAGGAGGCTTTTTAAAAAAGGGGAAAAAAACCAAAACCAAGAACTACAAGGCTCTGGCTCCCCCTAGGGCTGAGTCCAAAATAAGAGCTTTTAATTTTTTTTTTTAACCAAAGGCCCTACACCTAGCCTTCCCAGAAAAGATAGCCTCAGATAATTTTTCATTAGCAAATCTAAACAATAGTTGTACCCTGCAAAAAGACAGAACAAGGTCCAATAACGCCTCATTGGTCTGAAAGTCCAAGTTCTGGTCACTCCCACATCTCAAACCCCAGAAACTGAGCCCCTGAAATACTTATGCCATGAAAGGGGGCTCCCACTCAGGGCAACCTGTTTGGATGGACAACTGGCAAGTTCAGTCATCACTGCCTGCTTCCAGGCAACAACTTTCAATTGACAAGACTATTGGGTTGCTCCTTTGCATCCATCCCTCAAATCCTAATGTGAAAACTGTGATAATGAGATTAAAACTACCTGGCCCATTCTCAAATCTAATCACCAAAAGTGGACACGACTCCACTTAACTCACAAGTTGGGAGGTCTACAACCCACCATTGCCTAGCCCTTCTCTTCTGCCTTGGGACCATCACTTAGTATTTTGATTCTAAAACAGAAGGTAAGGGATTTTTTTTTAAAGGGGGGTGGGGAGAAAATGCACTTGAGGGAAGCAGCTGAGTAGCACAGTGGATAAAACACCAGGCCTGGTGTGTGCTAGAGTGAATGACGAATCAGAATTGACTGACTGCCTCCTGGGTAATCCTAAGAAAAGCATCTGTTGTGATTGGACACATAAACTAAGAGGAAGGCAAGGAAGTGATGCAAAAGAAGCCCCTTTAAAAGAGAGTTCAGCAAGTTCAACTCTACTCTTCTTTTCATGACTTGGACCTGGAGGAGCTCTGGCTGGGACCCTGGGACCTTGGTGAGACTGTTCTTAAATCTTTCCTTTAGAACTACATGTGGTGAGTGAAGAAGGCTGACTGACTACCTTAACTTCCCAGGAGGTACTAGCCTCAGAGAGGCTCCCTTGATTGGGAGAAGCTCTAGTGGCTAAACCCCTTGTTAATTGACTTTTGGGCTCTCCAGCTGGGCTTCTGGAGCCCTGCCGGAGTAAAGCCCAGACTTGAATACAAATCTAGTTCTTTAAGCTAGATCTCTGACTCTACCCTCTTCTCATCTCTCTACTTCCATTCTCTCCTGTATTTTGTAAATAAATTACTAAAATCATTTTAGGAATTGGTATTTATTCTGTTCCTTGTCGACCACACATTTAAATATCAATATCCAACCAAATAACCTCTTTTCCCCCTTACAAAATCCACTGGGAACTGAGTATTAGCTCATACCCTGGGGCTTACTAATTGCAGTGGACTTCACTTAGTCCCAAAATTTAAATTCTGCTCTAAGCTTTTGCTCATTTTTCATTTTATTTTTATCTATTTTTAAGATTTTGAGCTTCAAAGCATTCACCAGAAAAGAGAAACCAAGTGGTCACTAGGAATTCTCCACAGCCTAATAGCAAAAGAAGGGCACAAATACAATTATGAATATTGTACTACCTCTGCTGCAGGTTTAAACTTCCTTCTTCAGGAACTTCATTAATAGAGCTGCTAAAGTCCAATTGGACATGTTATCGAGCTTGGGGAAGGTGGTGGTGGTGGTGGTGGGGGGATTCTTTTTCTGCAGAGGGTTATCTACCCAGATTGCCGGGACAGGGAGGGGAGAGAATCAAGGGCAGATGACTACAGATGTAGAGAGCAATTGTTAACTTATGGGAAAAAGCATGTTCAACTTATCTGATCATCCCATTAAAAAACAGGCAACATTTGATAGAAGGGGTCCTTCTGCTCCAGGTTCTCGTTCATGAACAGAGTTTGAGAAAGGGCAGAAGCAGATAATAATGAGATGGTAGGGTGAGAAGGAAGGAGGGAACAAAAAGACACCAGAAAGGGAGTAAAAGGTATGAAGAGGGAAACTTGTGTTGCAGATGGGCACCTTCCCTGTAACAAAGCTGTAAGAGAACTGCCTAGAATCCTGGGAGATTCAGTGTCTTGCCTAGGGTAGCAAGAACCTTGAACTCAGGTCTCTTCAGCCCAATGGGAATGGCTAAATACCATGTGGTAGAAATTCAATGGAATACTAGAGCAATTAAGATGGACCACAAAGATCTTTATGAAATGGGTGCAACCTGATGATGATCAAAAGAGGAAAAGTAAAGGAGAGCCAATGAGCATAAACTCCCACTGGGGACTTGGAGGGAAGAGCTAAACAAGTTTGAAGTTAGCACCAGCCCACAGCATGGGGCCCTTTCAAGCCTGCACTGCTGTGGTGAAGCCCTCGACCCAGGGAAAAATAGCTCCCAATGCTAATCCCAGCAAGCCGGCAGTAGAGGAGACAGAATCAGCAGCTTTAAGAATTCCCAGGCCACAGGCAAAAAAAGCCTGGGAAAGGGGGGCAAACAGCAAAAGAAACACTTAAACCTCAAAAATTTCTATGGGGAAAAACAGCAAAACACAGAACTAACAGGGAATGGTGAGATCTGAGCAACCACATGCAAAACTTAAAACAAAAACAAAAAATAGGAATTGGTTTCAAGCTCTGAAAGAATTAAAAAAAGAAATCAAATCAAAAACAAAAATCAAATAAGGCAGGTCAAAGAAAAATGGGAAAAAGAAATGAAAGTCATGCAAAAAGAATATAACAGCTTAAAATAAGAATTGGTCAACAGGAAAAATAGGCACAAAAATCCAATGAAGAAAAAGAGTGCCATGAAAACTAGAATGGACCAAATGGAAAAAAAGAGAATCCAAAGGTCATAGAAGAAATTTAGTCTTTAAAAATTAGAATTGGGCAAATAGAAGCTAATGCGGGTTAAAAACCAGAATCCTAACATATGTTGTTTATAAGAAACACAGTTGAGGCAGGTAGACATACACAGAGGCTGGAGCAGAATCTATGAAGCTTCAACTGATATCTTGATAAAAGGTAGAATAGACAATGAAGAAATATCAATACTTAACATAGATGCACCAAATGGCATAGCTTCCAGATTTTTAAAAGAGAAACTAAAGGAGCTAAAGGAGGAAATAGTAAAACTATACTAGTGGGGAACCTCAACCTCCCCCTAGCAGAACTACATAAATCTAAACAAAAAATAATAAGGGTGCATGGAGAAGCAAATTTAAAAATTAAATTAGAAACTAAATAATCTAATTCTTCAAAACTGGCAGATCAAAAAACAAATCATAGAAACAACTACTGATTTCACCGAAGAGAATGACAATAATGAAATTATTTTGATATATCAAAATATAGGGAATATAAGCCAAAACAGTACTCAGGAAAATTTATATCCCTGAGCACTTATATTAATAAAATAGAGAAAAAGCAGATCAATGAATTGGACATGCAAAAAAACCAGATAAAGAACAAATTAAAAATCTTCAGAAAAAGACTAAGTTAGAAATCCTAAAAAATAAAAAAAACAAAAACAAAAAAATCAAAGGTGAAATTAATAAAATTGAAAGTAAAAGAACTACTGAACTAATAAACAAGACAAAGAGCTGGTTCTATGAAAAAACAAATAAAATAGATAAAAATATTGGTTAATTTTATTTAAAAAAAAAAGAAGGGAATCAAATTACCAGAATTAAAAATGAAAAGGAAATTAAAGCAATTATTAGGAGCGATTTCACCCAATTTTCTGACAATAAATCTGATAATTTAGGTGAAATGGATGAATATTTACAAAAATACAAATTGCCTAGATTAACAAAAAAGGAAACAGAATACTTAAATAATCCTATCAGAAAAAGAAATTGAACAAGCTATCAATGAAAAAGTCCCCAAGGCTGGATGGATTCACAAGTGAATTCTATCAAACATTTAAAGAACAACGAATCCCAATACTATACAAATTATTTGACAAAATAAGCAAAGAAGGAATCTTACCAAATTCTTTTTATGACACAAATATAGTATGGATTCCAAAGGCAGGTAGACCAAAAACAGAGAAAGAAAACTACAGACCAATCTCTTTAATAAACATGAATGCAAAAATCTTAAATAAAATACTAGCAAAAAAGACCTCAGTAAGATCATCACAAGGGTTATCCACTATGACCAGGTGGGATTTATACTAGGAATGCAAGGATGGTTTAATATTAGGAAAACCATCAGCATAATTGACCATATCAATAATCAAACTAACAGAAATCACAAGATTATCAATAGATGCAAAAAAGCCTTTGACAAGATAAAACACCCATTCCTATTGAAAATACTAGGAAGCAGAGGAATAAAAGGACCGTTCCTTAAAATAGTAAATAGTAATTTAAAACCACCATCAAGTATCATCTGCAATGGGGATAAGTTGGGGATAAGTTTCCCAATAAGATCAGGAGTGAAGCAAGGATGCCCATTATCACCTCTATTATTTAGTATTGTACTAGAAATGCTAGCTTTAGCAAATACAGAAGAAAAAGAAACTGAGGAATTAAAGTAGACAAAGAAGCTAAACTATCACCATTTATGGATACGAGAATCCTAGAAAATCAACTAAAAAAACTAGTTTAAATAATTAATAATTTCAGTAAAATTGCAGGATACAAAACAAAACCCACATAAATCAGGAGCATTTCTATACACTTCCAACAAAACTGAACAGCAAGAGTTAGAAAGAGAAAACTCCATTTAAAATCACTCTAGATCAGTGATGGGCAAACTACAGCTGTGGGCCAGATGTGGCCCCCTGAAATGTTAGATGTGGCCAAGAGACATTATTCCTAATATGACGAATACAACGAGTAGGATACAATACAATGAAACTTGGAAAGAGTTGCCTTAGAAACAGACTGACAGATGAGCATTTCCTTCCCTCTGGCCCCCTCTTTAAAAAGTTTGCCCATCACTGCTGAAGACACTATAAAATATTTGAGAATCTATTTGTCAAGACAAACATAGGAATCATACAAACACAATTACAAAGCACTTTTCACAAAATAAAATTAGATCTAAACAATTAGAAAAACATTAATTGCACATGGGTAGGCCAAGATAATATAATAAAAATGACAATCCTACCTAAATTAATTTACTTATTCAGTGCCATACCTAGCAAACTACCAAAAAACTATTTTATTGAACTAGAAAAAACAACAATAAAACTCATCTGGAAGAACAAAAGGTCAAGAATATTGAAGGAACTAATGAAAAATAATGTGAAGGATGGTGGTCTAGCAGTGCCAGCTCTTAAACTGTACTATAAAGCAGTGATCATCAAAATAATCTGGTCCTGGCTAAGAAAAATAGAAGGGTAGATAGAACAATGGAAAAGATTAGGGGTAAATGACCTCAACAATATAGTTTGATAAACCCAAAGATCCCAGGTATTGGGATAAGAACTCAATATTTGACAAAAATTGCTGAGAAAACTGGAAAACGGTATGGCAAAAATTGGGTTTGGACACCCTATACCAAGATAAGGTCAAAATGGGCATATGATTTAAACATAAAGAGTGATATTGTAAGTAAATTAGGGGAATGTAGAATAGTTTACCTATCAAAACTATGGAGAAGGGAAGAATTTATGATCAAACAAGAGATGGAGAACATCACAAGATGTAAAATGAATAATTTTGATTATAGTAAATTAAAAAGGTTTTGTGCAAACAAAACCAATGTAACCAAGTTTAGAGGAGAAACAATAAACTGGGAAAAATTTTTTATAACAAATTTCCCCATAAAGGTCTAATTTCTCAAATTTATAATTAAGTCAAATTAATAAGAATCCAAGTCATCCCTCAATTGACAAATGGTCAAAAGATATGGACAAGCAATTTTCAGATGAAGAAACCAAAGCTATCAATAATCAAATGAAAAAAATTTTCTAAATCCCTCTTGATCAGAGAAATGCAAATTAAAACAATTCTGAGGTAGCATCTCACACCTCTCAGATTGGCCAATATGAAAGTAAAGGAAAATGATAAATGTTGGAGGGAATGTGGCAAAATTGGGACACTAATGCATTGCTGGTGGAGTTGTGAAATGATTCAAACATTCTGGAGGCCAATTTGGAATTATGCCCAAAGGGCTATAAAAGAATGCATACCCTCTAATCCAGAAATACCACTACTAGTTCTGTATCCCAAAGAAATTTTTTTAAAAAAGGGAAGGACCTGTTTGTACAAAAATATTCAGTTGCACTTTTTGTGGTGGCAAAGAATCAGAAACTAAAGGGATGTTCATTAATTGGGAAATGGCTAAATTAAATGTGGTATATAATGGTGATGAAATACTATTGTGCTGTAAGGAATATTGAACAGGATGATTTCAGAAAGAGCTAAAAAGACCTACATGAATTGATGCAGAGGGAAATGAGCAGAACCAGGAGAACATTGTACATAGTAATTGAAATATTGTGGGATGATCAAATGTGATTTAACAGCAACACAATGATCCAGGACAATTCTGAGAGACTTAGGATAAAGAATACTATCCATCTCTAGAGAAAGAACTGTTGGAGTATAAATGTAGATGAAAACACATGATTTATCACTTGTTTATTTTGGTAGTTTGGGGTTTTGGCTTTATATAATTATTCACTTAAAAATGAATAATATGGAAATGTTTTGTGTAACAGTACATGTATAACCCAAATTGAATTGCTTATCAACTCTGGGAGGGAGACAACACAAATCATATAACTTTGGAAAACTTATGTGGAAATTTGTTATTAAAATAAAATAAAAATTAAAACATAAAAAAAAAATCAAATAAAATCCAGGTCTTGGCCCTGAATACAATAGCCATAGCGGCCCAGATGGGAAACATCAGTCTCCAGGACACAACTGTAGTGGTCAAAAATGAACAGCATAAAACACGCCTGAATTTGAATCTTATTCACCATGCCTCCCATTCCTAAGAACTTGAGACAAAGCAAGGAAGAAATGACCAACCAGCCCTGTCTAGAATACTCAGTGATGATTAAGAGAGGATGTGAGGATATACATACCTGCCTGGGTCCCTGAGGGCCACCGGCTCCCATGTTGATTGGTCCAGGTCCCTGGAGTCCCCCGGGCATTGGGCCTCTGGGGCCAGGGCCTCTTGCTTCCATTCCTCTTGCATCCATGCCTCTAGCTTCCATTGCTCTTGACTCTAAGCTGCGGGCCTCCATCCCCCTGGCTTCCATTGCTCTAGCATCCATGCCTCTAGCCTCCATTGCTCTGGCTTCCATTGCTCTGGCATCCATCCCTCGGGGGTCTCTTCCACCTGTGGTTAAGGAGAACCATCACTAGCAAGTGGAAGACAAGCATTTGCTTGTGACATACCACTTGGACAAAATGAACACTGAGAAAATGAACCAAATTCAAGCATTTAATTCAACTTAAAGTTGGACTCCAATTTCTTGTCCACTGAACAAGTCACATACTCCTAGCCAATTACTCTATTTCATCTTCATTTCTTTTAAGAACTGTCTGATGGTTGCGCCCCAGTCCCCCACAACAAAACCACCCAATATATTGGCCTGACCTAACAACGAATGCCTGCTTTGCTACATTCACATGCCTGATGTTTGTCAGTCTTCTGAGAAGAAGGTGCATTTTACTATCAGCCCTCTGGACTCAAGATTGCTGCATCCACATTTCTTTCCTACTATATGAGGCTTTTTTCCCTCCCATTTTCTTTTAAAAACAAAAACCTGGGGGCAGCTGGGTAGCTCAGTGAATTGAGAGTCAGGCCTAGAGATGGGAGGTCCTGGGTTCAAAGCTGGCCTCAGACAGTTCCCAGCTGGGTGACCCTGGGCAAGTCACTTGACCCCCATTGCCCACCCTTACCACTCTTCCACCAAGGAGCCAATACACAGAAGTTAAGGGGTTTAAAAAAATAAAAACAAAAACCCACGTTTAAACCTAACTTGAATACAAATATTAGAAGGGTTGCTAATCCGTTTCCCCAATGAACTGTGACCACTACAAAGAAGTTACATCAAAACTCTTGACTCTTGGCTCACAAGTTACAGCAAGGAATGTAGCTGGCTCCATGTAATGGGTTTCCCCTTACCTCTGCCATCCATGGGTGGACCCCTCTGATCTAGCATAGGTCCTCTGGGTTCTCCCATGAGAGGCCGGGGCTCTCCCAGTGGTCCTCCCCTCATCTCATGTGGAGGACCACGGCTGTCATGGCCAGGGACGTGGTGCATGGGAGGACCCTGATGGGGTGGCCCCAGGTAACCTCTGTAGACAGAAAAAAGGGAAAGGCAAAAAAGGAGTCATCCAGGAAAGGGTGAAGAAGCAAGAGACTAAAAATAAACCTGACACCAAAGCTTAACTCTATATACCCGCGGGAGGAAGATCATTGTTGCTGGACAACTAAATATACCCTTAGTGGTGCTATTCAATAATTTATGTATTGCTAGAATTACCACAGAAAAACAGCCACAAATGGCCACCTGATGAACATTGTCCCACTCAACAGGACACTCATGTTCTCAAATGGTAGCATGATTCTCCAATGGGGAGCTACGTCAAATCGTATGTAGTAACATGCTATTTTGTTACACATATGCAGATATATGTTGTCTAGACCACATAATGCTATGCATCTCACACCACCCTGTCCAAATGCTTGACCTTCCACCGTTGGGCACTTATGGAAGATTGCTGAGGAAACAATAGCCACAGTTAGCCCAGGCTGATGTGCCCTTCTGCAATCTGCAGTTCTGTTCCACGATGCACTTAGTCTCGGACAGCATCTGAGCATATGGCACTTTTTTGGCATGATTGATAGGGAAAGTCTTTGCCCCAAGCGAGGGGGCACGAGTTAAGTTATAGCTCGTCCTTCTCGGTTTGTGCTTGCTTACCTGGGTTCTACTTCTCCAGTGACTGAGAGCAAAGTCCCTCCACGTGGGTCATTTGGAGCATCTCCTAAAAGACCTCGGGGAGGTGGGCCGCCAGCAGGCATAGGTCCACGTTGCATAGGGGCCCTGGGGTCTGGCATTGGCACTGCCATGGAAATAAATGGGGAATTACCAAAGTGCAAAACCAAGTAAGGACACTCAGAGTAATGACTCTATGCAACAGAGTCAACACAACTCAGATACCCTCGAGCTCAGCAAAATACCTCATCCCAAAAGGATACTTCTGAAATTCAAGACCAGAAAGCAGGGAATGAACAGAGCCCATGCAACATCAGCAGTGCAAATGGAATTGCCAGCTGTGCTCTCTGCCCTTGTTGGGAGGAATGGAACTCCTGTGTTTTGCTCACAAAGGGAGCTCACAACTTGGCATACATGAACACTGCTGTGTTTCCAAGGACCTTAGCCAGGGAAAGCCTGCTTGCCATCCTACAGACCGCTGTTATTCCTTCCAAGCCTCCTGCCACCAAGAGGAAGAAGTACTGCCTCCAATAAAGGTCTAGCTCAGGCCAAAGTATTGCCCTTTGGGGCTCTCCTCTTTTCAGGCCCCACCCTGAATATCACAAGCACAGGAAACCTGCAGTTACCATGGGTACCTTGAACTCGCTCAATTGGTGTAGGCCCGGCAGGTCCCACGGGCGAGTGCTGTAGGCTCCCTGGGTGAGCAGTAAGTTAGAGAGAAGGAAAAAGAGCAGAGGCATGAATGGCTTACACACGCACCTCCAACACCCACACCCACAGACCCAGAACTGCAGATTTGCACACATGCTCACCAATGCTCAAAACCACTCCTAGTTCAGTTGTTTGCCCTGGGCTGCCAAATCTCCTTGGGCTGTGTTAGTTTCTTTGTGTGTCTGAAACCACAGTTCTACTTTGGGAAGATGGGATTCCCAGAGGTCTGTGACCAAGGCATCAAAAAGAAACAAATCAAACCTGTTGCCCAAATTTGACTAAGGAAGCAACACTAGCCCCCTTCAATCGTTATTTCTGCTACAATCTATTTTCTTCCTAAAAATGTTGTTTGAGCTAGAAAGTGAACAGTCATCATCCAATAATATGGCCGCATGCTCACAAGCAAAACACGGCAGGTGTGGAAGGCAGGCAGGGCAGATTGTGAAAAGGCTGCAAAGCACATGGGGTGGCACAAGCAGAAGCAGCCAACATGATGATGTTGGTTACTGAGTCTCAGAAGAAGAAAAAAAGCACTTGAGAGAATGAGATCATCTTTGGAGAGGATGATGAGCCATGCCCACATCCATCCATACCCATATGTCAACAGCACAACTGCAAAAAGCACCAGGAACACAGACAGGTGGGAGAAGCCAGGGAGACGCCAAGCTCTCAGGACTTCTCACTGTCTCCTCCTTTCACCATCACACACACGCACAAGAAACAACAATCCTAGGACAGGTCAAAACACGGAAAGGCAAGAGGGAGCCTGACTTCTTGCTCCCTCTACCGGCATGCAAGAAGAACCGCTATCAAGAACCCCCAAGAGCATAAGGTTTAGAATCCCATGGGTCTTCCTTCTGTGGCTAGAAAGGTAGTATACTCCATCCCTACCCTTCCTACACTCAAAGCACATAAACCCTGAGGGAAAGGTCAAGACAAGTCTCGAAACTGTGTTTGGTTGCTGTCAGTCACCTGTGGAGTGAATTATTGGTTCTGTCATTTCAGGAACCTTCCCCAGTGCACCAATTTGAAATGAGAAGGAGGGCGGGATATTTTATCTTAAGGCCCTGCTTTGTCTGGGGGCCTTCCTTTCTGGACCTGTTGCTCTGAACCCCTTGAGGGGAGATTTGACTCCTCAGAGACTCAGTGAATGCTAGACATTTGAGGAATATTTTTGGAGAATAGCAGTTGAAGCTACCGTATCACTGGTCTCAATGAGAAGGGCAGAAGACCCTTCTCCTGGCTCTTATTGCAAATGAACCACATTTTCTTTGCTTTTAGTATCTGGCCACATGGAGACAGAAGACAGGAAGTCTGGGGTTGCTGTTGCTATTGTGACCAAGAGCCAATGCACAATGACGCCGACGATGCTGCCATCGTCATGGTACAATGTTGGCTTCATTGGCCTGTACTCCCCCCAACCGCTCTGAGCAGGGTTTTAAGCCACCATCCTTTTATGCACCCTGGCTCCATGCTGTAGGAGGGGGTGGGGGGAGAAGGAGAAAGAGAAAGGGAGAGAGAGAACATGCTAGCATGTACAAACCCATCAGAAAAAAGTGCTGCTAATTGCACTTTAAACTCTCATCACCGATGCCTGTACAAGTAATCCCTGTTAATCAGCAATCCAATCCACTTACCTTGGCCTCGATCTAGGGAGACAGGCCCACCGCCTGGCATTCCAACCTTGGACGGCATGCCACCTGGAAAACAAAGGCCAAGGAGATCCCAAGTTAGGACAACAAAAGGCCCCCAAATCACTTCTTCCTTCTATAGAATTGTAAGCCCACAAGAGGAAGTTCACAATCACTGGTCCTGCTCCTTCTCCCCCCCACCAAAGTGACTGCACCTGTGGATCAAACAATGGGGGCAGTTATCACTGAACAGACCACCATCTAGTCCACGTACACAGAATGAGCACCTTCTAAACCTTAGGAAACACATCAGTGGAGAGTTGCCACCTCTTCCCAAGGGGCTTCTCTCTTGGCATAGGAGGTCCTGGCAGATGGGTGTCTTTGACCTGTACAGCACTGCTTTTACCCAGTGCGTGTTCCTGCCACTCCATGGCTAGACACATGGGATAACTTAGCCTTAGGCTCTATGTGGTGTATCTGAGACAGTGAGCTGTGGCCAAACCATGTCATGAAAGGCAAATTACAGGGAAGTGGCCTTCACTTCTTTCCAACTTTAACCTCTCAATATCCTAAAGACAGAGTAAATACCCAAAGCACTCCAGTAAACCACAGGCAAGAGATCAGAACCCAAGAGTAAGAATGTAAGAGTCCTTTCCTCCTATCTCTACTAGGTTCAAAGCATTCACAATTACAATTTCAGCCTATATTTTTCAGAAAGAAAATAATGTAAAGCAATATATTTATTTTATTGAGTTACCCCAAAAGGGATCCCAAAGAGTCAAGATTGTCATGAATGAAAAAGAACAAACAACATCCATGATATGTCACATCTCTCTAGCACCCCAAGGTGTTACAAACACTTTTCAAGTATTATCTCACTGGATAACATGAATACAAAGAGGCTTAATTCTCTATGGACAGTATTAGAAGAGCCTGATACCATTAAGACTCCTAAGCACAGCTCACCTCCAGGTGCCAAAGGGCCAGGGCCAGGTCCGGCAGTAGGCATTGCTCCTGGTGCTGGAACGCCACCTGGCAAAGGTGGCTGCATCAGAGGAGGAGCTCCATTTACATGCATTCCACCCTGAACAAGAGAAGAAATCAGAGCCTGTGGCATGTCCCTGTGGGGATTTAACAAATACACTAGTTGATGACGACAACCCTAAATTCCCTTCAATCGATCACTCTAAACATCCCACCCAACATCTCTGTCTAGATGGTATGCCCTCCCACAGGGCAAAGGAACTATAGATACAGCACTCTTAAGTTCCTCAGAGGATGTGTGTGTGCGTACGTGCGTGCACATGTTTTTTTCTCTTGGATTACTGGGATACATTCGTCTTTTGACATCCCAATCAATCACGGGGGCTGTGGTGCCATCATATTGCTCTAATAGCTGACACTGATTGGGGGGCTGGGAAACCAAACAGAAATAAAGGTAAGATCCTGAGGCTCTCTTTAGAGAAACTCCTAAGCAGTGATGCTTTTAAGAAGGCAAAGCTTCTGAGTCCTGTCTATGGAGAGAATTGGGGGGGGGGGGGGTTCAGTTGAGATCAGTTTTGCAAGGGTGCTTCTCACACTGTGAGCTACTTATTCCAAGTTCTTCACGTAGAGAGGAAGGGAATGAACATTTAGGAAATGCCTACTATGTGCCAGGGACTGTGCTAAGCGCTTTCAAAATATGATCTCACTCGATCCTTTGAGGTCCACACAAAGCCAGAGAAGACAGGCTAAGTAAGAGAGCAGCTAGTGAGGAGAGAAGGCTTGGCTCTCTATCAAAGCCCCCAATTGCAATTCCACTATTCCACTATGAATCCCAAACTTGAAAAGTTATACATTGCTTCCCTCCCAAGGACTCAGTGAGACCATCAGAGAAGACATGCTTGCCACAACCTGAGAATTTCACTTGGGCAGCTTCATTTGTTTAACTTCCTTCTCACTTCCACCCCAGGCCTTCACTATACTCTCACCAAGGGGCCAATAACATTCTAAGACAGTCAGAAGAGCTCATGTGCAAACTCCTACCAAGGGCTGTGGTTGAGAGGCTGCAGCATTTGGCTGGTTCATTGGAGCACTAGGTCCTTGGCCGGGTGGCGGGTTACCTTGAATCAGAGATGGGATATTTGCTTGACGATGTAAAATTTTCTACAGGAAAGAGAGAAACACGTGTTGCAACTGGCCATATATGTAACAGGATAATCGGACAATCTGAGCCTTCCACCACAGGTGGCCAGCAGAACTTACCAGTGCAATCTCTGGATCTACAATTCGCATCACTACTTGTGCCTGCAGTAAAGCATAGGCTAGCTGGGGGTTTTGTAGCAGCATATTTCTTGCTTCTTGGGGACTGTTCTGTACACAAAGCTAAGGGAAGAAATACAGCCAATCAGGTCCCAAGGGGACAGTGTGAAATAATACAGTGAGAGCCTCGGCCCATGAACCTGAGAAGCCTTACCTGGAAGAAGCTTCCACGCTGCCAGCAGTAAACACCCCACTCAACTTGGGGCCTTCAAAGGCCTATTGCCACCCCCTCCCAGACACACAAACATGCTCAAGCACCCCTTCTAACAGATGGATCAGATCTTCTATGGGTCCCCCATAGCTCATGCACCAGGTCCTCTTGGTCTAGTAGAGCAAGAAGTACATGACTTCTCTGGTACAAGAGTATGCCAGAGAGGATGCCTGTGATACTAAACCTTGAAGGAATCAAACAAAGAGCAGCACTCTTGTCTGCAGCCACACCTCTACACCTTCTATTCACACCTGGGATTGCTCTTTCAATGCAACAGGTCTCATGTTATCAATTTCCTACCTTCATTTGTTTCATCAACTCAAACATCTGTTCCGGTGGCAGACTGGCAACTGCTCTGCTAATGGATTCTGGAGCATCCTCTGGACTGATGGGGTCTCCATAAGGAGATTCAATGATGGGGGCACCAGTGCCAAGGCCTAATCAGGACAAACACAACAAAAACAAAAACAAAACTCCAAGTCAAATTATTTCAAGTACAGAGCTGCTTGTTAATATTAGCATCTTGAAACTGTTATAAATTGAAAGTTTTATAAATCTTATACAAGCCACATCTGGACAACTATCTCCACAGTGTGGAATATCTTGGGTATGGGCGCCCCCTATCCTGTATCTGAGAGTGGAGACTATGGGAAGCAAATGCTCATCATCAAAGCATCTCAGTTTTTAAGAAGTTTTTAAAATTGCTAAAATTCTTTATCATGTTGACTGGGATTCCAGTAGCAATTGGCATGACATAGAAAAAGGAAAATGGTCATCTTTCAAGTGGGAGCTAAAGAGGCTGATCTGAGGTTAAAGCTTCAGAACTTAGATCTATGGACTCTAAAACACGACCAGGAAGCCATATAATCTATTCCTCTTTAGTGGGGGTTAAATGAAACCATACATTCTGTAATGTATAAAAGCCTATTTCCATTTCAGGCTTGTGCTTCTCAATATAGGTGGAGAAAAGTGTTTAAGAGATTTTTAAAAATTACATTTTCTTTTGTCTTCCCCCTCTCCCCACCAATTGTTGATTATATTTGAACTTAGATCCCCTCATCAGTCTGATACCTCTGTTCTGGCAGATTGAATGGTCGTTGCACTGATCACAGCGCTTATGTCTTTAAAAGTTGCTCATTTTTACAATGTATGAATTGTTTCTTCAGTTTGGCTTACTTTGAGTCTTCCTAGGTTACTCTGAAATTTGTCTTTTACATTTCTTTTTCTTTGGCAAACAGGGTTAAGTGATTTGAGAAGGCCATGTAGGTAGTTAAGTGTCTGGGCCTGGATTTGAACTCAGGAAGACTACAGGCCTAGCACTCTATCCACTGTGCCACTTAGCTGCGCATACCTCATTTCTTAAGGCAAAATAGTATTCAAAAGCATTCACATATTTTAATTTGCTCAGCTATTCCCAATTTATGAACAACCCTCTTCCCCACTCTTTCTAGTTCTTTGTCACTACAAAAAGAGTTGCTATAAATATCTGTGCACACATGGGCCCCTTCCTCTTTCTTTGATCTTTTTTGGGTATAGGGCTAGAGGTGGCATGACTGGATCAAATATAGGCAGCTTATTAACTTCTAGGCCAAGGGTCGGCAATGTATGGCTCTTTCTGCAGGAGCCATAAAGTCAATTTTTTTTTCAGGCGCTGTTACAGGAGTGCGCACTGTGAGCACTGTACGGCTCTCACAAAATTACATTTTTTTTAAATTTTTAATTTTTTTAAAAACCCTTAACTTCTGTGTATTGGCTCCTAGGTGGAAGAGTGGTAAGGGTGGGCAATGGGGGTCAAGTGACTTGCCCAGGGTCACACAGCTGGGAAGTGTCTGAGACCGGATTTGAACCTAGGGCCTCCCGTCTCTAGGCCTGACTCTCAATCTACTGAGCTACCCAGCTGCCCCCACGAAATTACATTTTAAAAAATGTGGCATTTATGGCTCTCATGGCCAAAAAGGTTGCCGACCCCTGTTCTAGGCTATACTTCCAAACTGCCTTCCAGAATGGCTGGACCAGTTCACAACTCTTAACAGTGTGCCAATATGCCTATTGTGCCATAGCCAATCCAATATTTGTCATTTTTTTTTTGGGGGGGGGGGAGGTGTCACCTTTTCTAATCTCATGGGAGGGAGATGGAACTTCAGGGTCCTTTTGTTTCAATTTCTTTAAATTATTATTATTAGTGATTTGGGGTATGACTGTAGATAACATGGATTTCTTCCCCAGAGAACTGACTATTCTTATTTTTTTCCTCTTTAAAACCCTTACCTTCTGTTTTAGAATCAATACCATGTATTGGTTCCAAAGCAAAAGAATGGTAAGGACTAGGCGATGGGGGTTAAGTGACTTGCCCAGGGCCTTACAGGTAGGAAGTACGTGAGGCCACATTTGAACCCAAGACCTTCCATCTCTAGGCCAGGCTCTCAATCTCAAACTGAGCCACCTAGCTGAACACCCCTGCCCCATTCATATTTTTTGACAACTGTCAATTAAAGAATAGAACCTATAAATAGAAGTTCCTATGTATTGAAATGGAAGCCTTCATAAAAAAAAAATTTACTGAAAAGATTTTCCTAATTGTTTCCCTTCTAATCTTAGCTGCATTGGATTTGTTTGTACAAATCCATTTCAATTTTAGGTTATCAAAATTGTGCATTTACTCTTCCATGATCTTTGATATCCCTTGTTTGGTTACTAAGTCATACTCTATTTTGATTTTGTTAGATAACTCACTCACAAAAATGAACAATATAGAAATATGCTTTACATGATAATACATGTATAACCCAGGTCAAATTGTCTGCCCCCATGGGGGGTGGGTGAAAGGAAGGTTCTAGAGAGGGAGATAAGTTTGATCATATAACTCAGGAAAACTTGTATGGAAATTTGACATATAATTAGTAATAAATACATAAATTTAAAACAAATAACCAAAGTCACACCCTATCCATAGATTTAAAGTGCAATTTCTTCCTTGCTCCTCAAATATATGATCTTGAATATCTAGATTCCTATACCAATTTAGAGTTTATATTGGTATATGGTATAAGGTGCTGGTCTATTAAATTCTGTCAGACAATAGTCCAGTTTTCTTAGTGGTTTTTGTTAAATGATAAGCCATTACTCCAGCAGCTGGGAACTTTGGATTTAAGAACTCTAGGCTACTGGGTTCATTTGCTTTGGTATATAATGCATGCAATATGTTGCAAAGAATTTTCTTTATTTAATACTAACTAGTTTTGATGATTATTGCTTTGAGACAGCTTGAGATCTGGTACATACAGTTAGGCTTCCTTCTCGCCTCTTCTTATTCATTACTTTCTTTGAGAATCTTGACCTTTTGTTTTTCTAAATGAATTTTATTATTATTTTCTTGGCAGCTCTATAAAGTAACCCTTTGGCAGATTGAGTGGTATAGCACCAAAGGAATTCAGTTGTAGTGTCAATTTTTATCCAATTGGTTTGGTCTGTCTGTGAGAAAGTAATAGTTCTCCAATTATTTAGATCTCCTATTTCCATAAAGAGTTTTGTAGTTGGGTTCACAAGTTCTTGTGGGTATTTTGCTAGGGAGACTGGCAAGTATTTTTCTATGTTCTGTAGTCAAATAACTTTTTCTATCTCTTCTTACTCAGTTTTATTGGTAGTATGTAGGAATGTCAACGATATACGTGGATTTATTTTATATCCTGCAATTCTGCTTAAGTCATTATTCCAATGAATTTTTAGTTGACCCTCCAGGGTTATGAATACCATAGTATCATCTGCAAAAAGGCATAATAATTGTTTTTTGCCTATGCTTTATTCTGTCTATTTCTCTTGTCTCATAGCTACAACTAGTATTTCTTAGCACTATGACTTTTTTCCTCTGAGGTTATATATGTAGTAAATAAAAACTGGCTGAGATTGAAATTCGTGAACTCCTAAGCAGCCATGACTTCAGTTGGCAGATTTTAACAAAATACTCAATAAATGGAAGTTGCTGATGGACAGTATTAAAACAAAACCCAAACTCTTTGCATTACTCTCCTTATCTCTGTTGATCTTGGTAAGGTGACATGGCCAGTTTTTACAAATCATTAAAAAGCTATAACCTCACATTAGGAGACAGGCTTCCCAAATCTTTTTAACTGCACCAAGACCATAGAATTCTTGAAGATGGTCATTTCTGAAAGGATGCCATTTAAATATCACATCATTCTAAACCTCTAATAATCACCAAGGTGGGTAGTAAGCATTGTTAAGCTTGGATAACAATCCTATCCCCCCTGCTCAAATACAAGCCTCCTGGTAAACGAAGGATTTCAAGGGAGACGAACCTTTAGGTTGTTAATTATTGAAGTTTTTTAATGTGTGAGATTTTAATGTTTTGTTGACAAAATCAGTGCTTTATCTTGCGGATACTGTGGGACTAAGAATTTTACCACAGTCCAGAAATGGGAATCTTTTGTATCCCCAAGCCCACTGCCCCACAAAATTGCTGTTACCAGACTCACTCTTTAGTTCCTCCTTGTTCTTCTCACTGGCAGCGTTGTCTACTCGAAGTGCCCTCCCACTGAACTCCCGGCCATTCAGGTTCCGCATAGCACTAAGGGCTGTTTCTTGGTCTTGGTATTCACAAAAACCATAACCTTTTGGTTTGCCTGTTTCTCGATCATATACCAGTCTGAATGAGAGAACCAAAGAATGGAGCACAACCGTTACATAGGGAACACCTTACAGGTCTCCTTTTCAATCTCTCCACTAGGATGAACCTTTATAATTCTGGCTCCTAAAGTCTTCTCCATTGAAATCTCATGCAGGGACTGGGACTTTGCTCAAATTCACTAAAAGAATGACTAGTAAAAATCTATTCCTAAAAGGTACCTGAAGAAACTTGGCGGAAGAATAAGGGAACCTTACCTGAAACTGACCACTGGTCCAACTTCAGAAAAGATGTCCTTTAACTGTTCTTCTGTAGCTTCATATGGAATGTTACCCACTAGGGAGAAAAAATAGGAAATTCTAGGCTTGCCAGCAAATAATTTCTGGGGAAAATTACCTGACTAGAAACTACAAGCCTATAGGCCAAGGCATCTCCAGAAATTAGGGACAAAACACCTGTTCCTAAGTCCCTTCCTTTCTCTGTCTATGCAGGGATTTCTAAATAAAGTTAGCCGGTAGAGGGAGCGCCGGACTCCTCGACTTCCTTCCCTGCTACTTGAACAAGTAAGCTTTGATTCTAAACTTTTCTTTGCCGCCCGTCTCATTCCCCACCACACAAAGTCTAGGCTTTGCCTGGAATTAGAGAATAACCCCCCAGGGACGGGAAAGCATATGCAGATTCAGGGGTTGGACCTCTTGGTGGTCTTAAAGGGCTCAACGAGGGGTGCCATCTATCCCACCTCTGTTCTCACACCGCGGCAGCCCGGGCTGTGAGTTTCCCAAGATGGGGGTGGGGGAGAGCAGTTGAGGAAAGCACAACCCTTCTCTTCCCCATCCACCCCAACACTGGGAAAATCGAAGGCTGCCGTCACCACTGCCGTTGCGCCGCCGCCGCCGCCACCGCCGCCGCCGC
>NC_058136.1:53962604-53967823 GCF_016433145.1 Gracilinanus agilis | reverse complement strand
TCTTTCCTTCCTTCTTCTCTCCCTCTCTCTCTTACTCCATCCTTCTTTCTTTCCATCCCTCCCTCCCTCCTTTTTTACTTCCTTCTCTCCCTCCCTCCTTCCCTCTTTCTCTATTCCTTTCTTCCTCCTTCCTTTCCCTCTTTTTTCCTTTCTTTCTTCTCCCCCTCCCTCCTTCTCTGTTCCTCTCTTCCTTCCTCTTTCCCTCCTCTCCCTCCCTCTCTCTCTTACTTACTCCTTTCTTCCCTTCCTTCTTCCCTCTTTCCATCTCTTCATTGTCCCTCCTCTCTTCTTCCCTTCCTCTGGGCCTTTAATGTGGTGACCTGTTTGGAGGTCCTGATGCTCTACTCATCCTGCTCTCTCTCTCTCTCTCTTCCTCCCTCACCTCTCTTAGCTGAAGTTATGGAACATTGCCGACAGGGTGAATTTGGGACTTATCCCCAGCTCCGAGGAGGGCTGGCCCACTGCCTGCCAGGTACTGCGCCAAGACACAGGGGGCATCTTGCATATCCACCACAATGTGGAGTCCTTTCCCGGGAAGGAGCTTCAGCTCCCCAGCAGCAGTGAGGCAGGGCAGAAGGAGCAGAGAGCTGCCAGGAATTTGGGAAGGCAGACACCAACAAAGGTTGCCAAGCTAGAATGGCGAAGGTGGGCCGAGGCTGTGGCTGCTCGCATTGGAGTCCTACTTCTTCAGCTACACGGGAAGCTGTGGGAGACACGAATCCTGCATATTCAGCCTGTGAAATCCTATGCTCCCCATGTGGATCATTTAGTTTTGGATTTGGACTGTCGCCCCCTCTCCTGTTCTTCTGGGGAGGTAGTTGGGAAAGCTGAGATGAGCTGCGGTCAGGGGCCCGAGGTCTGAGGCCTGGGATCCCAGTGGCTGAGAATTGGAAATTCGGCAGTTTGCTTCTACTTCTTGCCCCCTTGGCCACTAGAAACTCATCTTTTCCGTTTTTATAAGAAATTTTTAGAATCACTCTTGATTAGAATAATCTCTTCCAAGGGCTTGGTGTAAATCTGTGCCTGAATGCTCCAGTCACCTAAGTCTTGTCTTCCATTCCTCTCTTCCCTAATCATGATGAACTGGCTTATTTGTAAACCTAGCAGACGCAGAATAGCTTATTGAACTGAGCACAACTTGTGGAGCCCCAGGCTTCTGCGGGTTGGCCTTAGCTCCATCTGTGTGGCTATAGACCATTGGCTTTGGGTCTCCTTGTCTCAGAGATGGGATTATCTCTGAACTACCTCATGAGGTTATTGTCTAAGGAGTGGGTTTTTTCATGAGTATCTCAAAATTGGAGATGCAACACTGTCTGCCTCCTGAAAAGTGGCCTTGTCTTGGCAAACGTGAGCCAGAACACACTTTGCCAGAATGGGTCAAGGAGATGCCAGGTCTTGAGTAGCCTTGCCAGAGCTTGTCTTTGGCACCTCAGCCCTGATGTCTCATGAATGACTTCAGCCCTCTGAATGGCATCTTGCTTTGGCTGGCTGTAATAAGAGTGCTGCTGCAAACTTGTTGGTTGTGCTTGGTTTCTTGGGAGTGAGTGTTGAATTTTCAGGACAGGTTTGTCTTTTTTATGGCAGGCTTTCAGGGGCTCGGGTTTACCATGTTCACTGCTTGGGACTCCCATAGTTCTCTCCAGACAGCGAGGGGCCAGCTGGACTTCAAAGCAATGCACTGTGAGCTCCATTCTTCTCTGCTTGTCCTAAGTCTCGGTATGAAGACCTGTACCAAGAAAAGGGCTAGAAAACAGTACGGTTGCAGGAGTAGCAAGAAATAAGGAATCGGGCCCCAGAGTTGTGCTTTCCAGCTCATTGGCTGGAAATTGGAATTTTGAAGTCAGGGAATTAAAGCTCCTTTTTGTTGCTCTCCCACTCTCTTGGGCTGGCCTTGACACCGACACCAGGCAGAGATTTTCATTCAGTAAGTATGACTCAACTCAAATGATTATATCAGGCCATGGGCCAAGAAAGGCTTTTTATTATTGAAACATGCAACACAGCCTCCTTTTGAAGAACATCCCGAGGCTCTGTTCCATAGACTGTGGCTCCCTGTGCTTCATGGACCATGATACCATGTGCTTGTTGCTTTTTTGTAAATGTTTCACCAGAGACCCTTTCATCTTTTCTTGTCATGCAGGTACTTTGAAGGCCTCTGCTGGGTGAGTTTAAAGCAGCAGTGGCAAAGCCCAAAAGGAAGCCAGAAAGGATTGGTTTTGTCTTTGTACCCTAGCACTGTCTGCACATGAATGAATGGAGTGTGTCTGGCGAGATGGGAACACTGGCCATGGTAAGGGCTCGGGCTGAGCTAGGGCTGGTGCCTCTTGGACATTCTGGCTTGTGTCAGGGAAGCAATCGTATTGACTAAGGCAGTGTCTGGGAACGAGTCGCTTCAAGCTTTTCCTCTGGGGATTTGGAACAGAACTGTTGGCAGTGACAGTCTTGTCTTCTGTCTTGAATCAAAGTAAACATGTTCATGAATCCTGAAGAATAGGAAGATGGGCTATGGAATTAAGTAGGGTCTGAAGTAGATTCGACTGCTGTAACCACAAGTGCCTCAATTAATGTGTTGCCTTAAAAAAAAAAAAGCAAAAAGTAAAGGTGCAATCAGTAGATTTGGCCCGTGAAATGTTTGTTGGGTTCTTGTGTCTGTTAACCCAAAACCAGATGCAGCAGTGTGAAGAAACTCAGTTTTGGTTGTTGAAAGAGGGTCATCATGGTCCCCTGAGGCCTTCGGGTCTCCTTGTCAGAAGGCTCTGGCTGCAAGCCATTCTCTTCCCCAAAAAAAGACATAAATCTCAGCCAACCAAAATTAGTATTATAGGAACTGGGTTCAGGAGGCTGAGCCAAAGGGAGGAGCATGAGGCTAGGGGCCAGCTAATGGAGCACAATGGAAAAGCTTTTATTAGACACTTGGTGTGTAACAAGCATTGTTCAAGAAGTGCTGGGGATGGAGTGAGGCAGTAATGGAGCTGCTAGGTGCGTGAGAATGTAGAAGCCACCCAAGACCCTGCTTTTCATCATCTGCTAGGCCAGTAATCCTGCCTCCTGCTTGGCCTCACTCAACCCAAGCATAGGATGCTAGGAGACCTGGGTTCAAATCCTATCTTTAATGTTTCCTAGCTGTGTGACCCTGGGCAAGTCAGTTTATCTCTAAGCCTTACTTTCCTCATCTGTAAAATGGAGATACTGCCTATAGTACTGGCCTCAAAGGATTGTCATGAGGCTCAGAAAGGATGTTCGTAAAGTGTTTTGGCCAACCAGAGCACTAGCGAAATGCCCATTGTTACTGTTTCATGATGATTCAAAGGGATCCTTGTGCATCGAGGTTGCAAAGGCTTGACCTCTCTTAATTCTTCAGAATTCCCATGAACCAAGCCTGGAGCATCGGTTCTACAGGAACATATTGGCCTTAAAGACAGATTTGCATCTTGGTCCCAATTAAACATCTTTGGAGGAAAAAGTACTGTCAAGCCTGAGTACTTTTCATCCAAGTTGGACTGTTTCTCAGAGACCTTTTGAAGCTTGACCCAAGCAGCAGCTGCTCCTGGAGCTGACAGGGAGAGCCTAGCGAGGGCACCCCAGAAGGGAGAAGGACTCGGGATAGAAGCCTGGAAGACAAGGGTCAGGATGGGAGGACAAAGGCTGGGAGTCTAGGGCAGAAACAGGAAAGGTGCTGGTCAGCAAGGGTTGTGGCAAGTAACAAATGGGCCCAGAGCACAGCCCGAGGTCAGAGCACTAACCCCAGAGGCCTGGATCCCAAACCATTCAGCTCAGTTCAATAATCAGGGGCTCATAATAAGCATGGTTGATGCTCATAGGGGTCACTTGGGAGTTCTGACTCTGCTTCGCTTTCCACAGCATCAGCCTTTCTACTGGGTGTACCATACTCTTGTGGCTAGAACAGTTGTGGAAAGGGGGTAGAGAAAGCTCAGTGTTTGGCCCCATTGTCAGCCCAACCCAGCTTCTCCCAGAGTCCATCCAAGTGGTTCTCTCAGTGATTCCTTTTCCCACCTGCCCTGTGGACTGCAGGTGACTGATAGGGCAGTGCAGGAGTCTTTTTACATCTGGCATGTACTTTAAGACATCTCTTGAGCCTCATGATACCCCAGGAAGGAAGGGTGCCCATGTTAGACTCATTTTACCAATTGGAAAATTTACAGTCAGAGAAGTGACTTGTCCAGACACACACACAGCTAGTAAGTTCCCAAAGCAGGATTCAAACCCAGGTCTTCCTTATTTTAAGTCTAGTGTTCTAGTCACTGTGGCATGCTGCTTTTCTTTTCTTTTCTTTCTTTTTTTTTTTTTTTAGACCCTTGTACTTCGGTGTATTGTCTCATAGATGGAAGATTGGTAAGGGTGGGCAATGGGGGTCAAGTGACTTGCCCAGGGTCACACAGCTGGGAAGTGGCTGAGGCTGGATTTGAACCTAGGACCTCCTGTCTCTAGGCCTGGCTCTCAATCCACTGAGCTACCCAGCTGCCCCATGGCATGCTGCTTTTCTGTAACAGAGGGATTCTCAGTTTTTAGCTTCAGCTTGAACCAAAGATTTGATTGGAAGCTTGGGTTTCTAATGGTCCTTTACAGTCCCTTTTCCTGTTCTTGATGGACACCCCAGAGGTAGACAGGTTCTTTGGGAACCTGGCAGGGAGTCAGGGATGTGGAATTCACTGGAAAGAGTTTCCCAAACTTAACTTTTTACTGAGAATCTGTTTCTGCTC
The DNA here is from genome assembly GCF_016433145.1 of Gracilinanus agilis. Lineage (NCBI taxonomy): Eukaryota > Metazoa > Chordata > Mammalia > Didelphimorphia > Didelphidae > Gracilinanus > Gracilinanus agilis. The sequence continues at coordinate 53,963,102 of NC_058136.1, read as the reverse complement.
CGGCTTGGTGTTGGAGCTGGCAAAGTGAGTCAGGATGGATCGCTAGCCTCTAACCTCTCTAGCTTCGGCTTGCCCCTGTTTGTGGCATGGCTTCTCCATGGAAGGAGGAAAGCTGGTAAAATGTGCCCTCTCCAGGGACGACCCACTGTATCTGCTGTGGCCATGAGGCCCAAACATTTGCTGTGTCCTTAATTGTACATAATACATTGTGGGAGATAGAAAGATAACTGGAGCATGGTCTCTACTGTCACAGGGCCCTGAATCTGGTAGGGCAGCTAGGCCTTCTGGGTAGCTTGGCAGGGTAGTTGCTGCCGGGTAACTAGTGTAGAAGTGGTGTGAGGGTTCTGAGGGGCAGCCCCCTCCTGGCAGAGTTAACTGTCAATAACAATTTTTGCAAGAAGTGGCTGGCATTTGAGTTAAACCCTAAAAAAAGCTATAGGACTTTGATGGGAGGAGTTGGGGAAATGGGAGATAGCAGGGAATTAGAGCGGGGGGTGG
>NC_058136.1:53942377-53962548 GCF_016433145.1 Gracilinanus agilis | reverse complement strand
GTGGGGGAGAATGCTTCTTAAAGGAATGGCAAGGTTTCAGACCAGTTGGGTTTATATGGTGGGAGCTGGAGTGAAAAAGGTGGGATGAGTCTGATTATAGATGGCCTTGAACCCTAGACTAGATAGTACTTGCTGTTTTGTCCCATAGTCAGTGGGACTCATTTTAAGGGGCCTGAGCAGGCAGCTAGTATTTCCTCCTTTGTGTGTCTCGGGGCCCAGGGGCTACCCTCTGCTGGTACCATCCTGGGGCCTGCTAGCTAGAATCCAGAGTCCAGCTGCTCTCACTGTGTGGGGAGCTTCTCCTCAGCTGGGTAGTTACCTGGGTTGTCAGCAGCAGCATAGGTTGTCTCTACCCAGGGGGAAGGCCCTTCCCTATTGCTGTGTTTTTTCTGCTTTTCTGCTACTAATAGCATTTACTCTCCCCCAGCATCGTTTCCTCAGGACACTCCTCGCTCTCTATGGCACCTTTGCTGGTCTTTGACCACAAACTAGACGGGGCAGAATCTGGTCCCTCTTTGGAGCTTATCCTAGTATGCTTTGCCCATTGCCTCACTCTAATAGATGCCATTTTTCCAGGCCAGTCCTCAACTTGGCTGTAGCTCCTCAAACTAGCCAAGAAAGCTTTTTTTTTTTTACATGTGATCATTTCCCTCCCATTCACAAATGGCCCAGACTTGGGACCTGTGCTGGCCCATCTGTGCACTCCTTAGGAATGCTCCCAGAGGGGACAGCTGGGTGCCTCAGTGGATTGAGAGCCAGGCCTAGAGACGGGAGGTCCTAGGTTCAAATCTGGCCTCAGACTCTTCCTAGCTGGGTGACCCTGGGCAAGTCACTTAGCCCCCATTGCCTACCCTTACCACTCTTCTGCTTTGGAGCCAATACACAGTATTGACTCCAATGCGGAAGGTAAGAGTTTTTAAAAAAAAAATAAAAATAAAATTTAAAAAAGGAATGCTTCCAGAGCACCCCACCCCATCTTGCTTTCATTCTTGCCAGTTAGCTTACTTTCAGACTTTTGGCTTTCTACTTCCTCTGCCTTACCAGGATGCCCCTAATATTTGTGTAGTTTATTCTTATAAGGAAAACTTAACTTTAAGAGGAAATTAAGCACACTCTTGGCCACATTTTTGGGAAATAAGAAAAGTTGGAGGATTTTTTCCCTCACTTTGGGTATTTTCCCCTCCTTCAGATAGTTTAAGAGTCCGTCCTTTGACATCCTCCCACAGGAATCACCTCCCTATCTACTCAGTTTAGTCCAGTTGCATTTCTTTTTCTTTAGCATCATTTCTGCAGATTCTGATGACTGAATCCAGGCACAGTTCTGCTGTCCTTGATGGAGAAAAGAGTTTATTGGGGAAAAAATTCTGCAAATAGGTGTATAGCTTTCATCAAATTGTTGCTGTCTTCCCATTTGCATCCTTAAATGTCATCCCGGAAAGTCACAAAGCATTAGCTCACCCCATTCTCAGAGGACTTTGCTTAGTTGGGTCTCTTGCCAAGCTTTCTTTAGACTGGTTTTTCCCTCTAGTATTTCTTGCCACATAGTGCGGCAAGTCTTCTTAATGTTCCATGGAATTTTATAAATGGCTCTCTAGCCTTGCCTTCTGTTGCCCCAGGCTACCATATTTCTCCAGTTAGGAATTAAGTCAAGTATTGTGGACCAAGGCAGCTTGCCTGCTCTTAATTGTTATGGCCGCTGATTTTTATCCGTTATGCTTCTGTGTAAAGTTATAATTGATGGCGATGCCCTTCCTTCCATCCATTTCCTGTTTTTTGACATCAATAACTTGGTTAGATAGTTCAGGTTGGAGATGTTTCATGGCATGTCATAGCTTTTTCTCATTTTTTACCTCTGTCCTAACCCTGATCTTAGCTCTGACAAATCCAGGGTCCGATTATTTATGGACACTTGATTCGGGGATGACTCACATTAGGAAGGAGGCATTACCTATCCTGTTACCATCTGACCACTTGCATCTTATACCAGGTTACTCACTGCATACATTATGGCCATTCAGATCCTGTTTCTGAAACATACTGGTGGTGTGATCCTGGATAAGTCACTTCAACTTCTCAGGCTGCATGACTTAGAAAACCACATATTAACATTATGTTGTATTATATTTTCATTTAAAAAAAAACCATTTCCCAGTTACATTTTAATCTGGTTCAGGCCTTACTTGGGAGTTTTGCAGGCTCCAAGAGGCTTGTGGCCCATGAGTTTGACAGCCGTGCTTTGGATAATCCTCTAAGACTTTGAGTCGAAGAAAAAGTGCTGCCCTGCATTGATCGAGGGAGTTGCCTCACCTGGAAGTTCTCTCCACCAGTGAAACCACAGGGCCAGTCACTCTCCTTATTAAGTACATGCCATATTCTGCCCCTTGTGAGATGACGTTTTCTAAGTAGTTATGCCCTCTAGGTAGAAAGCTTCTGTGAAGTTTGTCAGGCTTTAGCCTTTTGAATTCCTCACTCCTGAATTATATCGTGTACCCTCCCCCCATACTTGTGTACCCCTTGTCTGTTCTGTAGGCTACTGTACCTTATGAAAATGCCCCTGGTACATATGGCAATGACAGTCCTTTGCGTGTATACTCTGCTTCCTTCTATTTCTGGACATCATTATTCCTCCAAATATTTTCATAGGAATTCAGCTTTAGTTTGATTCTAGGAATTGATGGAGAAATAGTATTTGGGTGTGTAGGAGGTCACTTGACAGCCGTTGTCAGCTCTGCACACGGGTATTACCTGGGTGGTTCACAGGTCACAGCAGCCTAGCTGTCTGTGGAGCCTGAAGTACTGGGTAGCAGATGAAAAGGAGGCTTGGTATGGGACACCTCTCTGCATCTGGTCATATTGGCCTCCTTTGCCTCATCTCCTCTCCGTGCTTTTGAGGAATAACAGTGTTGGAAGTAGAAAGTGGCCCACTATGGATGTTTTCCTGGGTACTCTCTGGGTAGGAGCTAGATAGGGCACCAGGAAAATGAGAAGTGATTTACTTCTCAGGGTGCTGCCAGCTTAGACTCCAAATGGGCCCCAAAATAGCATAACCATCCTTGTAGACATAGGCAGACATGGAAGAGAGTGATTCAGTTCAGAAGTAAGATGAGGGGGCAGGTAGTTCTGTGTGGCCTTTCTCGACCTGGGGGAGTCTTGGCAACTCCTCTTTCTGCCCTCCAATTCCCAGGGAGGGGCTATCTTCCCTGGTTTTCATGCATGCTCAGGAAGTTCCAAGCTTTAAGCCTGGGAAAGAGAAAGCCCACCATCTAGCTGGCCCCCTTACCCAAAACTCCTTGCAAATATACACAGAGAGCCTTAGTGGGCCTCAGGGCCTTGGCTAGCAACCTTAGAGGGGAATGACAAGGCGCCATTTCCCATATAGCTCTTAAGCACCACAGTGCTACAGGTGTGTTCCCTGATCATATCACCCATAACAACAGCTATCGCCTGAGCTAGAGCTTATTTTCCAGATGCCAAGGTTGCTCTGTCTTCCCTCAGAATCTGAAGAGCCAGACATGCCTGCTATTTGATTCCTCTCTGTCCCTTTGAAAAAAACAGGCCCATTGTTTCTGCCTAGAACATCCTGTCCCCGTCCCTGTCCCTGCAGCCCCACTGCCCAGTGTTTTGCTAACCTGAAGTAATTGGCCTTTCTGGTATCCGAACAGAGATTAGATTGGGAGAAAGCAGGTCCTTATGGCCTTGACAGGCTAAGCCATTGTGGAACAGAAGCTCCTCTGACTAATTTGGCTGCCTTGAGCTCCAGGGCCACTTCCTCAAAGGCTCCTCCTGTCCGTTGACTTTGACCACTGGATATCACCCACTCCTTGCTTGGTTTCTCTCAGCTGCCTTTGGGACAATTAGTAGGGGGCACTTGAGAGAGAGGAGGTCACCCTTCTGGAGGCTTGTTTATTTCTCTTTATTCTCTTGAATCTCAGAGACCGCATGCTATAGAATAATGGTTACCAGCCTTTTCCAGAGAGAATCTCTTTTGTACATAGGACAGTTTTGTGGACCCCCATAGACAGTTGTATCCTTAGACTCTTGCTTAAAAAAATAGGGAATAACCAATGGATTCAGTAATGTTCTTAGATGGCTTTTGTATTTTATTATCACAGTGGCACCTACAGACCTTTGAAAAATAAGACTATGTTTATGTGCAACGTTATTTAGCCATCCTATAGGAAGTATGTTTGTTCATTATACTGGGCCATGTCCTGAGGGGAACACTTGCAATAACTCTGGTGTCCCATGGAAGTTTGGGGACCACCAGTGTCTGGAGAGAGCCAGGAGCCTTGGGTACAAATCCTGCCCTGGAGCAGCAAGCCAGCTCTCCAACTCAGAGGCTGGTTGTCCTGATCTGCAACATGAGACCAGAATTGTTACCTACCTCACAAGCTTGCTGCAGGGGTCTTCATAAACCTTAAAGCCAAGAGAAATGCAGTTATCATGACTTTGAGTGGGACCACACTGTGTGTGCTCCCTACCGAGGGTGTGTGTGTGTGTGTGTGTGTGTGTGTGTGAACACGTACGTACATGTACACAGTGATCTAATCCCCCTCTTCCATTTTTAAATGTCTACTTGGCCCTTGACATGGACCTGCCCTTCGGAAATCTCATCTCTCTCTTCCCTCTCACCTGAGGAGTGGCGGACCGGGGAGAAGAATGAGATATATGTCTGCAGACACCGCCTGGTGTTGGTTTGGTTTAAGCCTCTTTGTCATAGCAAAAGGTTCCATGGGGGAAGGCCAGGTTGGGTAGTTATAGGGAAGCAGTAGTGATATAGGGGGAAAAAAAGAGAGAAATGTCATCTCAGTTCATGCTGAGACAGGACCGGCCCAAGTTTACTTAGTTTCAAATAGAAAGCCATATGGGCAGGGTGGACTCAATAAACCTGCTTGTTTATTTTAAATGGATGCCAAGGCTCTGTTAGTAACTGCCCACACTTCATGAGGGCCTGGTTGAATTTTGCAGTCATAGGAACATAGGACTGTGGACCTCCCTCCTTATCTTCCAGAGGAGGTATTGGGGCCAGTGGTCACATAGAGCAAAATCCCAGCTGGTTTAGAACTGGAACCCAGGTCCCCTGTCTCCAAATCCAGATCTCTTTCCAGCATACCGTGTTGCCTATCAGTGTTTTCATTGGGACCCTCAAAAGTAATCACGGGCAAAAGCTATCTACAGCCAGTCAGCCTCATTTTGCTGATGTAGTGGGAGGTGAAAGAAAGATGTACCAAGTATTTAATGAACCTGATCAATGTGACCATGTTCCAAGTGATGGCAGTAATAGTACCTTTCTTTCCCCGGCCCTGTGGGGTAGGTGTGGATACCTAGCCTCAGAGCCATGCATGGGAGACATGAAGAAAATGCCAGAACTCCCAGGATGAACTGGAACACCACTGAGGCAACTCAAGTTATTTAATGATGCCAGGTCAAATTAATAGCTGTCTGAATAGTGCCTGTACTCAGTTAATGAGTTCCTACCAAAGAGACTATACAGCCAGCAGATGGGCAGTTTTTTGGTTTGTTTCTTTTATGCTATTTTTTCTTTAAGAATAATAATAATAGATAACCAACATTTATGTAGTTATCTACTCTATGCCAGCCACTGTGTTAAGTGCTTTTTTATAATTATTATCTCATTTGATTCTCACAATCCAAGAGGAGGATGTGAACAAACAGATAAAACGACATGCCCAGGGTCATAGAACCAGCAGTGGCTAGGTTTGAATTTGGGTCTTCCTGACTCTCAGTCCTGCACCCTGTGCACTGTTGTACCCCTACCTACCTGTCTTTAGCTTTTTTCTTTCTTAATCTAATTTCTTTAAATCACCCGAACCAAATGGAGGATGGGCAGGTTGGGACAGAGATGGGGGGTGGGGGTGGAGGAGGGAGATACTGACCTCCTAAAAAGAATGGGAGGGATCAGGATGCCTAATACCTTCTGCATTCACTAAGTCCTCCAGGCACAGTCTGGAAAATGTACTGAGGAAATTAAGAACCTAGATCAGTGATGGCGAACCTTTTAGAGACCAAGTGCCCAAACTGCAACCCTCATGCTACATGTGAGCCCCCTCCCTTACCCCAGTCAAGGGAGGGAAGAAATGCTCGCATTGGCTGCTGGGCAGAGGGGCAGGCGATGAGAGGAATGTCCTCAGGTATATATGGAGAGGGGAAAGGGAGCAGCCCCCTCTGGTATGCTCCAGCACTTATACCATAGGTTTGCCAACAGTCCTAGATCATGTAAACTTGAGGTCAGGGCCTAAGTGCCTGCAGATGAGGGACAGGTAATTGTTGGAAGCATTCAATAGAATGGAAGCCTTTTGAGAGCCAAGGCTATTTCAGCTTTTGTGTTTGAGCCCTCCTCAGTGCTTGGCACATAAGAGATAATTAAGAGATGCTTGTGGAATGGAATTGGGACTGCTTAGAAGAGGAGGGGACTAGTTTTCATATTGAAGCCCTTTGGGTAACCACTTCCTGAAGCACATGCATTGATAACTGGGGAAGGTTAGGAGGAAACTGATCATTGCCCCATTCTGGCCAAGCAAAGCAATAATGAAGCATCATTTTTGATTGTGTAGCGGGGGAGTCCAGCAAGTGAGGGAAGGAATAGTGTCTTGCAGTGATTCTCAGAAGGATACTGGCAAAGATCTGGAAGAGGTTAAAGGCCCCTAAATGGAAGAAGAGACCAGGAAAAAGTAGGAAGTGATGGTTTATTAAGACACTGGTCATATGGCCAGTCTTTTCTCATGTTCGACCTTGTATCATGGAGTCAGACTCTACCACAGTATGCGGGAGGAAGACAGGACATTCTAGCCCAGTGATGACAAACCTATGGCATGGGTGCCAAAGATGGCACGCAGAGCTCTCTCTATGGGCATATGGCCGATGGGGCCCCCCACCCCAGTTCCTTACCAGAAAGGCAGAGCGACTCAGGCGGAGCTGCTCCCCTCCCCCTCTCTACTGTGCCTGAGGACATTTCTTCACACCCCCCCACCACTCTGCCCAACAGCCCAATTGGAGTGCACAGGGGTTAAGGGGGGCAGCTCATAGGTGACAGAGCTGGAGGGGAGCAGAGTGCTCTGGCCACTCCCCTCCCCCTCTTTACACTCACTGAGGACATTCCTCACTTCACTCACTCTTCCACCCAGAAGCCCCTTGGTCTGAGGGGTAGGGGAACAGGGCCTGGCACTCCATCTCTCAAAGGTTCGCCATTACTGTTCTAGACTTAGAAGAAAGCAAGGAGTGACCCCAAGGCAATGGATTTCTCCGACAGAAGTAGCGACAAAGTATGAATTGAGTCCTGTTTGGCAGAGGAATGAAAGCCAGCAGGGAGGGTGGTGAGGCTCTTGGATTTGTATCCCAACCACAGGACCACAGGAATCCAGCCCAGCTCTAAAGTGGTAATGGAGGTAGAGCTAGAGCTGCAGGCCTTGGTGAGGTTGTAGACAAGGGTAAAGGATCCCTGGGCAGATCCTAGTGTAAAATCATCAGATGATGTATCACAACATGAGAACAGATGATGGCATTTCCAAAAGGCTATCTCCTGGAGGTCAATAATGAGAGAGAGGTATGGGGGCATACCTATACCTATCGGGTACTGGTTCACATCAAAAAAAACTGTTTTTCTGAACTCTGAGAGTCTGTGCTGTAAAACGATCGTGTTGGTCTGCTTAACAATAAATTCTTATGAGATAAAGGGTGTGCAAGTGTTTTCTTTGGATTTCTTCCTGTGTAATAATCACTTTATAAGTAAAAGCTACTTTTGTTTGCTACAAAAGAAGGGAGACCTCCATAGGTCTTCTTCCTTTTGTTTGGCCTGTAAGAAATATTTGTCTCCAGCTTCCTTGTCCCCACTGTAGATGTCCTCCCTAACCATTCTCTGTCCCAAATCCACCTACACATAACCCACAAAAAAGACTCAAGATCTTAGAGCTAAAAAGGGTCGAGGGACAGCCATTTTGTTCCTCTTCTGGGCCCAAATCATCCCTTCATTCTAATTCTCTGCCTAGTGGAGCTATTTGATGTTCAGCCATGAATCAGAATCTTCTCCCACAAGAATTTAGCCATAGTGGTCGCTAAACATTGATGAGTTTTTTACTTACCATAGTACAAAATTAAAGGACAGCTAGGCGGCACAGTGTATATAGAGCACCAGGCCTGGAGTCAGGAACACTCATCTTCCTGAATTCAAATCTGGCCTCAGACACTAGCTGGGTGACCCTGGACAATTCCCTTACCCCTGTTTGCCTCAGTTCCTCATCTGTCAAATAAGCAGGACAAGGAAATGGCAAACCTCTCCAGTATCTTTTTTTTTAAACCCTTACCTCCCATTTTAGAATCAATACTGGGTATTGGTTCTAAGGCAGAAGAGTGGTAACGGCTAGGCATTGGGGATTAAGTGACTTGCCCAGGGTCACACAGCTGGGAAGTGTCTGAGGCCGGATTTGAACTCAGGACCTCCCGTCTCTAGGCCTGGCTATCAATCCACTGAGCCACCCAGCTGCCCCCTACTCCAGTATCTTTGCTGAGAAAACCCCCAATGAGGTTACAAAGAGTTGGACACGACTGAAAAATGACTCAACAGAAGTTCAAAAAGGACATTTGAATTGGACAGCTTGGCTGTTACTCCATTCAGCACTTCCTATGAGCTACTTCTGGAAGGATGATTCCCAGTGTATTGGCACCCCTAAAGCAACCAGCACGGTGCTAGACAGATGAAGTTTAAAAGTCCCAGTGAAAGTTTGTGATGTTGAGGTTTGAATTTCAAACAGAACTCATCTCCCTCTCTCAACTCCAACTTGAAAGGTTTCTCTTTAGGGCATCATCATCCTTCCACTCTCCCAGATTCACACACAACCTTCGAATCATCCTCAACTCTTTCCTCTCTCTCCCCTCATTTCTTTTTTGGCCCCTTCCTCCTCTCCACTCATAAAGCCCCCACCTTAGTTCATTCCTTTCTGCCTCTCCTGGAATATTGTGACAAGACTTCTAACTGGTCCCCTTGTTTCCAGTTACCCCCTTCTCCAATCCATCACAGAGGCCAAAATCATCTTTCTAAAACTGAGGCGTGGTCTTTGTTCCACTGGCTCGAAAATAGAAATATTCCACAGATCCCTATTGCTCGAAAAAAAAATCCTCCAGCTAGCATTTTGAGAGTCTCCACAACCTAGCTCCAACCTAATTCTTACTAGTTTTGTTTCATTGAATTCATACATTCCAGCCAAACTGCATTACCAGCTATTGTCCAAACTCCACATTCCATCTCCCACCTCCCTGGATTTGCACAGAATATTCCCTCCATGTGTGGAATGTACTCTTTTCTCCTCCTTTCTAACCTCTGCATTTCTCCTTCAAGGCTTAGGAGCTCAGGGAAGCCTTCCTTGAATCTCTCACATATTAATGCTCTTTCCCTCCTCAAATTATCTTGTATTTATTATCTATATATTTGTTATCTCTCCCTAGTATAACGTAAACCCTTTAGGGCAAGAGTAATCTTATTTTTATCTTTGGATCCCCCAGAACTTAGGCTTCTAGTAAGCTTAATAGGAATAGGTCTCATGGAATTTCATTGGATCCTAGGCCCTTTCTGATTGGACAGAATAATTTGGTGAAGACAGCAGGTACAATGGGCAAAATTGCTTCAACAGTTTCAGGATGTAAAAAGAATCCACATAAACCATCAGCATTTTTGTTCATTACCAGCAAAATCCAGCAGTAAGAGAGAGAGAAATTAAATTTAGAATGACTACAGGATTTATAAAGTACTTGGGAATCAGTCTTTAAAAATGCACATAAGAACGACAGGAACACAACTATAAAACATCCCAAAGAAGTGAAGGCAGATCTAAATAACTGGAGAAATATCAGTAGCTCATGGGTAAGCTGAGGCAATGTAATAAAAATAATCCCTATATAAATTAATTTGCTTATTCAGTGTCATACCAATTAAAATTATCAAAGGATTATTTTGTACAATGAGAAGTGTTATAATGAAATTGACCTGGAGGAACACCAGGTCAAGAATATTATGGGGAAATAATGGGGGGGAAAAAGTGGAAATGAAGACCTAACCCAGTACCAATTCTCAAACTATACTCTAAATCAGTGGTCCCCAAACTTTTTTGGCCTCCCGCCCCCTTTTCAGAAAAAAATATGACTTAGCCCCCCCCCCCGGAAATTATGAAACTATTTATTGAACTCAGAATAGAATGTAATACAAAAAAAGTGTGGCCATCACTGCCTCCTGGATCGCCGCAGCACCCACTTTGGGAATCACTGCTCTAAAGCAATAATCATCAAATTAACTTGGTACTAGTTAAAAGACAGGCCAATCAGTAGAACAGATTAGTTATACCACAGAGAGCAAATGGCCTAGTAGCCTAGTGTTTGATAAACCCAAAGTCCCTGGCCACTAAAAGGACCCACAATGCAACAAAAACTTGGAAAACTGAAAAACTATCTGGCAGAAATTAAGTTTAGACCAAATTCTCACCCCGAGATATAAGAAATCACCTCATAAACAAATCAGAGGAGCAACAAGGATATTGCCCTATGGATATATGGATGGAGAAGGGTTCATGAACAGAAAAGGAACAAGGGTGAGGGTCACAGAAGGTAAAATGAATGATTTCAGTTACCTGAAATTTAAAAGTGTTTGCACAAATGCAACCAAACACAGCTAAAGTTAGAAGGGAAAAAGTTAACTGGGGCAAAAATCTTTGCAGCAAGTTTTTCTGCTTAAGGTCTTTCTTTCCAAGGAGCTTTCTTTTCTTTGTTTTCCCCCTCACTTTAAAAATGTATTGTGGGGGGCAGCTGGGTGGCTCAGGGGATTGAGAGTCAGGCCTAGAGACGGGAGGTCCTGGGTTCAAATCTGGCCTCAGACACTTCCCAGCTGTGTGACCCTGGGCAAGTCACTTGACCCCCATTGCCCACCCTTACCACTCTTCCACCAAGGAACAAATACACAGAAGTTAAGGGTTTAAAAAAGAAAGAAAGAAAAATAAAAATGTATTTTATTTTTTGTTTTTCCAGTTATATGTGGAAACACTTTTTAACAATTGCTTTTTGATATTTTAAAATGTAGATTCTCTCCCTCCCTATTCTCCTCCCCCTTCCCTTCCTTGATTGCGAATAGTCTGGTGTAGGTTATACCCATACTTTCATGTACTATATTTCCATATTGCTCGTGTCATGAGAGAAGGTGTATATCACACATACAATAGAAATCTTAGGAAGGAATATAGCAAAAGATGGCTTGCTTCGTACTGCAATCAGATTCCAGTAGTTCCTTCCTTCCCTGTGGATAGCATTTTCATCATGAGTCCCTTCTAGTTATCTTGGGAACTTGTTTTGTTGATAATGGTTTAGTCCTCCACAGTTACTGCATACATTGTTTCCCTGATTCTGCTCACTTCACTTGGCTTCATTTCATATAAGTCTTTCTAGGTTTTTCTGAACTCATCCTGTTTATTATTCCTTAAGGCACAATAGTATTCCATTACAACCATATACCGCAACTTGATCATCCATTCTCCAAGTGATGAACAACCTCTCAATTTCCAATTCTTTGCACTATGAAAAGAGCTGCTAAAAATATTTTGGTACAGATAGGTTCTTTCTCCTTATCTCTGATCTCTTTGGGATACAGACCCAGAGGAGGTATTGCTGAGTTAAAGGATATGCATAGCTTTGTGCCCTTTTGAACCTGGTTCCATGTTGCTCTCCAGAATGGTTGTATCAGATCACAGTTTAAGGAGTTTTATTTTCCAAGAATCTGATTCACATTTACTTATTTATTTGTTTGTTTGTTTGCTTGCTTTTAGAACCCTTGCCTTCCATCTTAGGCTCAATACTGGGTATTAGTTCCAAGGCAGAAGAGTGGTAAGGGTGGGCAATGGAGGTCAAGTGACTTGCCCAGGGTCACACAGCTAGGAAGTGTCTGAGGTCAGATTTGAACCCAGGACCTCCCATCACTGGGCCTGGCTCTCAATCCACTGAGCAACCCAGCTGCCCCCTGATTCAAATTTACAAGAATAAAATCCATTCGGTAATTGGTAGGTGGCTAAAGGATATGAATAGGCAGTTTTCAAAGGAGACAGCCAAGCTATCAACAGCCAAAAGAAACTAATCCCCTCAAATCACTACTAATTAGAGAAATGCAAATTAAAGCAACTTAGAGATTCCACCTAACTGATCAGATTGGTAAAATTTGGAGGGGGGGGGAAGGAAAATGACAAATGTATAGGCCACGTAAAAACTGGCACGATAGTACAAAAATGTCGGTAAAACTGTGTTTTGGCACAGTCATTCTGGAATGAGATTTGGGACTGTGCCTCCATAGTTTATAGTTTTTGACTCGTCAATCACACTGCTAGGCCTGTACTACAAAGACATCAGAGAAAAGAGAAAAGGACTTATCTGTACCAAAATATGTATGACATATTTTTTTTTTAAATTTTATAAAATCCTCACCTTCTGTCTTAGAGTCAATACTATGTATTGGCTCCAAGGCAGAAGAGTGGTAAGGGTAGGCAATAGGGGTCAAGTGACTTGCCCAGGGTCACCCAGCTGGGAAGTGTCTGAGGCCAGATTTGAACCCAGGACCTCCCATCTCTAGGCCTGACTCTCAATCCACTGAGCTAACCCAGGTGCCCCCCTATGACATGTTTTTGTAGAAACAAAAACTTGGAATCTAGACTCTACTCATCAATTAGAGAATGAGTGAACAAATTAGGGCATATAAATATGATGAAATACTATTGTGCCTTAAGAAATGATGAAGTGGATGGATTCAGAGAAGCCTAGGAAAATTTTATGAAATAATAGAGAGTGAATTGAGCAGGACCAAGAGAACAATATACAATAACAACAACTTTGTAAAGAGAAACAACTTTGAAAGAATTACAAACTCTGATCAGTTTAATGGCCCACCATGATTCCAGAAGACTAATGATCAAGCCTGGTGTATGCCTCATAAGAGAGAGATGATGTATCTATACAAAGATGTAGAAAGGGGACAGCTGGATGGCTCAGTGGATAGAGTACCAGGCCCAGAGACAGGAGGTCCTGGGTTCAAATCTGGCCTCAGACACTTCCTAGCTGTGTGACCCTGGGCAAGTCACTTAACCCCCATTGCCTAGCCCTTATGGCTCTTCTGCTTCGGAACTAATACCCAATATTGAGCCCAAGATGGAAGGCAAGGGTTTTCAAAAAAAAAAAAAGAAGTAGAAAAAGATGTGCATTTGGCAAGTATGGGAATTTGTTTTCTGTGACTGTATATTTCCTATAATGCTTTCTAGCTTTTCTTTTTCTCCAGTTGCAGAGAGTGGTGGAAGGGATGGGAGGGAGAGAGAATAAATTCTTGTTAATTGAAAAAAAATTAAAAAAACCCAAATCAGTGAATTCTACCTTGTTAACTATGAAATCTAATTCTGAAAGTGTGAAGAGGATGTTTTAAAAAACTGTATTATTTCCCTCTTTGATTTATTCTCTAATACAGGGGTCGGCAACCTTTTTGGCCGTGAGAGCCCTAAATGCCACATTTTTTAAAATGTCATTTCCTGAGAGCCGTGCAGTGCTCACAGTGCCGCTCCCGTAACGGCGCCTGAAAAAAAATGGACTTTATGGCTCCTGCAGAAAGAGCCATATTTGGCCCTCGAAAGAGCCAGATATGGCTCGAGAGCCATACGTTGCTGACCCCTGCTCTAATAGAACAATTGATTTTTTTTTAAAACCCTTAACTTCTGTGTATTGTCTCATAGGTGGAAGATTGGTAAGGGTGGGCAATGGGGGTCAAGTGACTTGCCCAGGGTCACCCAGCTGGGAAGTGTCTGAGGCCAGATTTGAACCCAGGACCTCCTGTCTCTAGGCCTGGCTCTCAATCCATTGAGCTACTCAGCTGCCCTCCCCCCATAGATCCTTTCTTAAAGCAAAGTAATATTCCATTATATTCACATATCATAATTTGTTTAGCCATTCCCCACTTGATGGGCATCTACTTTCTTCCACTGAAAAACAACTGAGTAATAAAAAATAACAACTAAAAAAACCTAAATAGTCCCATCTTAGGGAGTGTCAGAAACAGAGTGGGGCATCTGGGTAGCTCAGTGGATGGAGTGTCAGGCCTAGAGACAGGAGGTCCTGGGTTCAAATCTGGCCTCAGACACTTCCCAGCTGGGTGACCCTGGGCAAGTCACTTGACCCCCATGGCCCACCCTTACCACTCTTCTGCCTTGGAGCCAATACACAGAAGTTAAGGGTTTTAAAAAACACACAAAAAATAAAGTATATGACATGCCATAGTCTACTTATTCGCTACATATGGTAATCTGCATTGCCTTTTCATGTACCTGCCATGTAGAGTCTTCACTGAGAGGATACTCGTGTTTCAGATGGAGCCTTTAAGGCTGCATTTTACTCTGTTGAATCAAATATTTTGTTATAATCAATAATAGTCATTTTATAGTCTCTTAAATTTCAAGCATTTGTGTGAGTGGAGACGTGACCTGCTCTGGGACATTTCGTGAAAGCTCGCTTATTCCCTTCTTTAAGAAGACGCCCAGGATGGATGGAGACTTTTCTACCTGGCCCAGGGACAAGAGCAGCTCCAACGGCCCCATCTCTCTGGGCCCCGAATCATTTCGGAGGTTGTGGGCAGAAAGGGAAGAGCAGCCTTGATTATGGCTATGCAGATACGGGGATAGCAGCAGTCATTAATAACTGTCATACCAAGAATATGAAGGTCGACGGACATTCATTGGATACCTATTTCTATCTTTCTAACCACGAAATGAGTGAAATTCCCAGACTTTATAATGAAATTCAGGCATTTGTGGAAGTTAGTTTGGGAATAACAAAAAGGAAAACAATTCTAGAATAGCAAAAAAAAAAAAAAATGAAGCTAGGGAAACATGCAAGTGAGCAGGCTTGGACGTTGTCTCCTCCACTGGCCGGCTCTCCGTAGCTTTCTAGACACTGGAACTAGCAACTAGTTGTAACTGGAGGACTGATTACGAAATGTGTTTCCTTCTCAGTAGAGAGGTAGTGGACTACATGTACAGCATATGGCATGTATTAGGAGATATGACCACTATGTTGATTTGTTTTGCTTTACTGTGGCTCTTTGGGCCAAAGGAGTATTCTTTTCAGGGCCGAGAGGTGGAACTAGGCCTCACTGGAGAATGGCAGGACAGAAAATCCTCCGTCAATTTTATTTTGTTTAATTTTTAACATTCATTTAAAAAAACGCTTTCAGTTTCAAATATTCTCCCTCCCTCGCCTGGTGAGAAGGCAAGCAATGCTGTATGTTATCCAGGTGAAGTCATGCCAAACATATTTCCATTAAAAATATTTTCCCTCCCAATTTTTAAAAGAAAGGAGAATTTTAAGATTACTTTCTAGGGGGCAGCTGGGTAGCTCAGTGGATGGAGAGCCAGGCCTAGAGACGGGAGGTCCTGGGTTCAAATCTGGCCTCAGACACTTCCCAGCTGTGTGACCCTGGGCAAGTCACTTGACCCCCATTGCCTAAAAAAAAAAAGATTACTTTCTGCTCCCCATCTTACTCTTTGGGCTTTCTGAACTCTTTCCCACGCTTCCTGTGTGCCCAGGTACCTCTCTCTTGTTGCTAAATTTTAGCCTCCTAAAGAACAACCATTTGGAATTGGGGAGCATTTTCTCTTTCCACTCACCCATGAAACACTCTGAATCAGAAGTTTGATGTTTTTGTTCAGTTGTTTCTCAGTTATGTCCTACTCTCTGTGACCCCATTTGGGGTTTTCTTGGCAAAGGTACTGGAGTAGTTTGCCATTTCCTTCTCCGGCTCATTTGACAGATGAGGAAACCTGAGGCAGACAGGGTGAAGTGACTTGCTCAGGGTCATCCAGTAAGTGTTTGAGGCTAGATTTGAAAATGAGTTCCTGACTCTAGGTCTGATACTGTATATCCACTGTGCCAACTAGCCAAGTCAGAAGTAGAGAGGGAAAAGGGGGAATGAGAATGGCTGTTCTTGTCCAATCAATTGGGCTCTGGGATCAGAAGATCAAAATTCCAGGCTCAGCCATGCTACTAACTCCCTACAAGGCTTTATATTTCAGTTTCTTCATCCCATCAATGGGTACACAGATCCCTGTACTACCTACTGAACAGGGTTTCTGTGAGGCTAACTTGAGTCTGGACACACCTTTGGTAAAGGTAAAAAGGTCACAGTAAGAGGCGTTTTCTCTTTGTGTCTCCTTCACTGGTCTCCATGTAGGTGCAAGGAGGCAAAGCAGAATCTTTTCTATAGTGTTGTAACGACAACTAGTAGGTCGAAGCTCAGGCTCAGCATGCGAGTCTGCCATGGAGTTGGCTTGAAAAATCCGGTTTGATATCAGCAGGTATCATTTATAATGGGGACAAGTTAGAAGCCTTTCCAATAAGATCAGGAGTGAAGCAAGGAAGCCCATTGTCACCATTATTATTTAATATTGTACTAGAAATGCCAGCTGTAGCAACTAGAGAAGAAAAAGAAATTGAAGGGATTAAAGTAGGCAATGAGGAAACTAAACTATCACTCTTTGCAGACAACATGATGGTCTACTTAAAGAATCCTAGAGAATCAATACTATTGTGCTCAAAGGAATAATAAACTGGAGGAGTTCCATGTGAACTGGAAAGACCTCCAGGAACGGATGCAGAGTGAAAGGAGCAGAGCCAGAAGAACACTGTACACAGAGACTGATATACTGTGGTAAAATCAAATGTAATGGTCTTTTCTACTAGCAGCAATGCAATGATCCAGGACAACTATGAGGGACTTATGAGAAAGAAAACTATCCATGTGGAAGTAGAAACAGAAGAAAAACAGCTGCTTGAACACATAGGAGGATGGGGATATAATTAGGGATACTGACTCAAAATGAGCACTCTAGCGCAAATATCAATAATATGGAAATAGGTCTTGATCAATGACACATGTAAAACCCAGTGGAATTGTGCATCGGCTATGGGAGAAGGTGGGAGGAGGGGAGGGAAAGAACATGAATCCTATAACCATGGAAAAATGTTTTAATAAAGCAAAAAAAAATCCTAGAGAATCAACTAAAAAGCTAGTGGAAATAATCTACAACTTTAGCAAAGTTGCAGGATACAAAATAAACCCACATAAATCATCGGCATTTCTATATATTTTCAACAAAACTCAGCAGTGGGAGTTAAAAAGAGAAACTCCATTTAAAATCACTCCAGACAATATAAAATATTTGGGAATCTTATTGCGAAGACAAACTCAGGAATTCTATGAACACAACTACAAAACCCTTTTTACACAATTAAAACTAGATCTAAACAATTGGAAAAACATTAATTGTTCATGGGTAGGACGAGCTAATATAATAAAATTGACAATCCTACCCAAACTAATTTACTTAATGCAGTGCCATACCTAGCAAACTACTGAAAAATCCAGTTTGAATGAAGCCTCTTGTTCTTCCAGCCTGATTTATAATTTTCTTTCTTGTTGAGATGCATCTGTGGAAACCTGCCTATCTGTAGATACAGGAAGGAACCAGAAGGGGTGGGAGAATCCTTTTTTGTTCCTCTGGCTCTTGACTGCTCTCTCTATGAAGATCAGTCCCGTGTCTGTAGCCGAGCCTTGATTAAAGAATTGGGAAGTGATCAGCTGAGCTAGTTTGTATGTCAGCCCCCACCCCCACCCCGGGTGGGAGCCTTCCGGGGTGTTGGGGGGATGGGGGTGGTGGCAGTTATCCTCTTCCCTTTGGGTTCTTCTTGTTCAGGTCTATTCAGAATCCAGTTTTCCTAGAGTGAGGGTGGACGGCTCTTCTGATGGCCTTACCCCTGGCTTTGGGTCATCATAATACACACAGTCAGAAATGTTCATTTCTGAGACCTTTGTTTTAACACATTTTGATTGCTAAAACTTGTGTCTCCTCAAAGAAGGGGTTTTGTCTATTTTACTTAAATCAGTGTCAGTGATTTTTGTTGTTGATATTATTGCCAACCTCAGGAAGGCCTGTTTGGTGCTTTACAGATGGGTACAGCTTTTTATTTGAATTTTTTTCAAATTTTAGATTTTTCAAAATTTTTAAATTTCAAATTTTAGATTTTTCAAATTTCAAATTTTTGAAAGATTTTAAAGATCTTTTATTTTCCCAATTACAGCGAATAACAATTTTCCACATATGTTTCCTGAAGCTACGTGGTCCCAGTTGTCTCCTTCCCTCCCTTTCTACCCCCTTCCTGGCCTCAGTAAGCAGTTTGATCTGGGTTATGCCTATCTCCATATTGTTCACTGGGTACAGCTCTTTGTAAATGGGTACACCACCAAATCTGGGCCGTCATGCCGTTTTAAACTAAAAACAGATTCTCCGTTCGTAGCTCTCAGCCAAAACAGGCCACGGAGTGTCTTCATATATTTCTTTGCTCACCTAGGGAGCCCCAACCGAGCCCTGGACCACAGAGACCCTCACCCTATCTCTCTCCCCCGGAATCTTAGCAGAGGCCCTCATTCACCACTCAGGAGGGAGTTAAACTGGCTAACCGTGCATTAGGCTGGCAAGGTGGCAGGCCTTGCTTCCAGTGTGCTGAGACTGAGGCAGATTACTCAGCGTTAGGAGTACGCACATTGGCCCAACCCAGGGAAGGGCTAGTTTGGTAGGAAGCACATTGGGCACCACAGCCAGACCAGCCTGTTTGGAATGAGTTTAGACCTCTACGTTCAGGCCCGCCATGCTCAGGACGGCCCAAACCACCTGTGCTTCTTGTTGGCATCATTTCAGTATGCCAGTGTTCCACTCACTGAGTTCTGTATCCCGTCTAGCTCCCTCCCCAGCACCCTGAAGGCCCAGGGCAGAGAGGCAGCTTGGTGAAGTGGATTGTTAGGAAAACCTGAGTTTGAATACCAGTTTAGACACTCACTGGCTGTGTGACCCTGGACAAGTCACCGCACCTCTGCAAGCCTCGGTTTCTCTGTTGTCAAGGGGAGATCATAATTAATACCTAAGTAGTACCCTCCTCCCAGACAGTTTATTGTGGGGGTCCAAGGAGATGACAGGCAGCTAGGTGGCTCAGTAGATAGAATGCCCCCATGAAGACCTGAGTTCAGATCTGACTTCAGACACTCACTGAGCACTTCACTCTGTTTGCCTCAGTTTCCTTGTTTGTAAGATGAGCTGGAGAAGCCAGTGTCTTTGCCCCAAACACCCCGAACAGCTCAAGTGACTGACTAAGGAGATTCGGGTGGCACAGGGCTTTGTCTCTGGAGGCCTGGCTTTTTTGGATCCCAAACACCCCAGCTCTGTGGCCAGAAGGCACAGGCCCCCAGGGCCTGCTGCAGCAGCGATTCCTTCTGGCTTATTCCCAAGGCCTGGGCTCCCTTCAAGATGACTACAGGATGCCCTGTGGGTGTAGCCAGGGTTCTTCAAGCCCTACTACTTTGCCCTGCTGAGGCCCTGCCACCTGCTGTGCTTGGGCAGGGGGGAGAAGAGTGATACTTTAGGGAGGCTTCCGGAGAACCGACCCGTCCAAAGTGAAGTGGAGCAGGGAAAGGGCCACGGGGTGGCTGGGGTGGAGGTAGGGGAGATGCCCTCAAGTGTGCCAGGAGGAGGAGGAGGAGGAGCCCCCGAGCCCGCGGCAGCAGCAGTGACTGCCAAGGACTTGGACAGAGGGCCCGAGAAAGCCCGCGCTTTCCTTTTCTTCTCCTTTTGTTTTTAAACCCTTACCTTCTGTCTCAGTACAACTCTAAGGCAGAAAGGCCAGGGCCAAGCAGCGGGGTTAAGTGACTTGCCCAGGGCCACACAGTTAGAAAGTGTCTGAGGCCACTTTTGACTCCAGGGCCTTCCGTCTCCAGGCAGCCGAATTTTCGATCGACAGTCACTTATTTGTGACAGTCAGCCCGGAGGCCCTCAGCCCGGCATCTGCCGGGTGCAAACACCGCAGCGCTGGGACACTGGGGCATTTGAAATCCAGCCGGCCGGAGCGTCGGGAGGGCGTGGCGGGGGCGGAGCCTGCCCGAGGCCGGGCCGGGGAGGGCCCAGGGCCCCTCCAATCAGCAGCCGGAGCGCGGGGTTAGGGGCGGAGCCTCCCCGCGCGTCAAGGGAGGAGGCCGGGTCTCCGGCTCTCTTTAAATGGGCGGCCCCTCCCCGCTCCCGGGAAAGTCGTGTCTCTTTCCGCTTGGAGAG
>NC_058136.1:53858140-53937589 GCF_016433145.1 Gracilinanus agilis | reverse complement strand
CCCCGCTTCTCCAGCCAGGTGACCCGGCCAGCCCCGGTCCCGCGACTCCTCCGCCCCGGTCCCGGAGGCTCCATCCCTCCTTGGCCCGGGGCCCCTGCCCCGGCCGGCCTGCCTGCCCGCCCTCCCCTTCCGCTCCCGCTTTTCCCGGCTCAGCTCCACTCTCTCCGCCCTTTTCCTCAGCTCGCCTCCCGGGCTCCTTCCCTCCTCGGTTCACTCTCCTCTCTCTCCTGGGCTTTTGCCTTCTCGGGCTCCTGCCCCCAACCCCATCCTGACCGTCGGAGTCTGGGGGAAGCCCAGCTGTGCCACTTAATCAGCTCTGAGACCTTGGATAGGACATTTCCGCCTCGCCAGCCTCAGTTTCCTTGTCTGTACAGTGAGGGAGTTGGAGTAGGTGGTTTCTAAGGTCCCTTCTAGGTCTAGAGCTGGAGTCCTGTGATTGTCACTCTGCCGGGAGGGAGCAACCCCCTAGGGTGAGCCCGCCTCGACTTCCCAATTTCTGCCCCCCCACCCCACCCCACCCCCTTTCCAGGGCTCTCTGGTGCAGCTCATCTTTCCGTCTTCCCCCTTCCGGGCTCTCTCCGGTGCTCGTGGCCCCACCCCTCAGGTGTCCAGCATGAGTCCACTGCTTGTGTGTCCGAGCGTTCTTGGAAGGGAAAGGGAGCGCTAGGCGGCCCGCGGCATCCCACCTTAGCTCACCCGGGCCCTGCCTTCCTTTCTCCTCCGCAGATTGGCCTGGGGCTGTGCCACCCATCCCCTCTGGACCTGGGGCCTTCGGGAGGACCTCGGAGACAGCCGTGCCCCCTTCTTCTCCTTACTCCGGCTGAGGTAAAGTTTGGAGGCTTGTCGTGGCCCTCCAGCCCACTGCGGAGAGCTTCAGGGATTCTCTCTAGCCAGGCTTCTAGCCACAGAAGCGCCCAGCCCAAGCCAGCCCACCGTCCACACCGGCAGTAGAAAAAGCTCTCCGCCAGAAATAGACGGGCTTCCCCGAAAGCCACACCGCGCCTTTTTAGCTCTGAGGTGGCCCCGCGTGCTAAGAGGAGCAAAGAGGGGCTGGGCTGGGGAGCCCGCGGAGAGAGGGATTAGACCCCTGAGGGGGAGAGGGGGAAAGATGAGCTGAACCCGGGAATCCTGGCGCAAATCCCCAGCTCTGCAACTCCTGACTTCCCCACAGGAGAAGTGACATGCCCAGGGTCATACAGGCAAGATTGCGCCTCAGGACCTCCAGACTGGCTTAAGCCACTTAAGAGAAGTGAGCAGCACTGGGGGTGGAAGTGGGGTTCACATGGGCCCGGCTTCACTCTATGTGGAGGAAGGCGTTGAGGAAATGACAAAAGCCCCCGGAAGGAGTCAAAGTGGACCCAAGCCTGGTTCCTTCGGCTCCTGAGCCGGGAGGTGTCTTTTAGACTAATAAGGGCAAAATCTCCGCAGGCCATCTGACCGGCCTTTAGGATACCTTTGTAGGTGCGATCTGGAGCTGTTTGGGGCTCTGTGGATGGAGGGGTGGAAACTTGAGAGAACTGGCTGAGGGTCGTGTCTGGGGCTCTCTGGCCCTTGCTCACTTACGGTCCATTTTATTAGTGGCTGCTATGCATAACGACCATCATCAAGTGCTCTGTATAGCACCTCACTTGTCACTCACTCACAACCACCCGGTGAAATGAGGAAAGAAACAAGCCTTTATAAAATGGCCAGGCTTTACACATAGTGTGTCATTCGCTCTTGGGAGGTAGGTGCTAGGATATCCCCAATTTATAGCTGAGGAAACCGAGTCAGACAGAGGTGAGGGTCCCACAGTCAGTAAGTGTCTAAGGCTGGATTTGAACCCAGGTCTTCCTGTCTCCAGGCCCAGGACTCTAGCCACTGAGCCATCTTGTTGCCTATTTTAAAATGCTATTACTCTCCCCATTTTACACATAAGGAGACAAGTCCTCAGAGAGCTGAGGTGGCTTACCCAGGGTTACCCAGCTACAGTAGGGTTTGAACCCTGGTCTTCTTGTCCCCTAGGACTAACCTTCCACCAGCCTCTTCTGAAAATATGGCGACCGTGATGATTATTACATGCTCTCTGCAGATTAAGTTCATACCTTAATGTCCACAAAGGGAATAGGTTACCCCAAGAGGTACCGCATCCCCCTTGTTGCTGGATGGGCACTTGTTTTTTTCCTCCTCTGGTTAAAGGTCTTGACTTTATTTTTTTGAATTTTATTTAATTGATTAATTAAGAGAATTTTTCTGTGGCTACAGGATTCATGCTCTTTCCCTCCCCTCCTCCCAGCCCCCTCTCATAGCCAACACACGGTTCCACGGGGTTTTCCATGTGTCACTGGTCAAGACCTATTTCCATATTATTGATACTTGCACTGGGGTGATCGTTTAGAGTCTGCATCCCCAATCGTATCCCCTGGAGGGGCACTTGTTGAACACGTGGTAAAGGGCATTCCTTGTGAGCCTTGGACTCGATCAGGTGGCCTCCAAGATTCTTTCCAGGCCCGAGACTTTAGGGTCTGGGACAGCAGAGTCAGAATGCTCTAAAATGATCCTGCCACAATCGACTTATTCATTATTCCATCGGGAACAACGTAGTGTCGGGCCCTGGGTTCTAATCTCAGCTCTGTATGACCTTGAGCAAGTTAATACTTACTCTCCTGGCCTTAGTTTCCTCATCCGTAAAATGGATGGGGGAGGGAGGTGGCCTAGATGACCTCTAAAGTCTCTTCCAGTTCTTTGATCCGAAAATGAATTTGTTTCTGTCCGGGCCTGTGATTTCATCACCAATGTGGGGGGTACTCTTGTGGCCATCCGTCTCCCATTTAAGAGTCTCGGCCCGTAAGCGAGGGCGCTGAGAGGTTCCAACTTGTACACAGCCAGTATTGTGGCAGCTGGAGACCAGACTAGAGTCCACGTCGCCCTTTCGACCTACCTCTCCAAATGAGATGCAATAGGGAGAAATCATTAGCCTTATCACGTTTCTACATCGAGGTCTGGAGAGAACCTTGGAGGTCACTGTGTTCAAGCCTCATCCTTTTCCACATGAGGAAACAGGCCCCCTGAGAGGCCGTGGAAAGCGCCGTCCTTGGCTTCCAAGAAAAAAGAGTCACCATAACAACTACCTGGGGTGATTTGAGGAGATGTGGCCAGACCAGTTCTTGTGGAATGAACGGGCTTTCAACTCAAGCCAAAAACACGATACGATCTTGGGTTGTATTAATAGCAGAGCCCGTCGAGAGCGTTCCGCTCAGTTCTGGGTACCAGAACCTGGAGCAGAATCCAAGAATTCGGGGACTAGGCTTTGGAGAGGACTCCAAACAGGTGAGGAACGCCAGGAGGAGGTGGGGATGAGAAGAGATTTCTGGTGGGGTGTGTCCGGGTAAGGAATCGATGCCCTTCAAAGACCGGAGAGCTGTCATAGCGAAGAGACATGGGTCATAGTTCCCATGTCTCCACAGGGCAGAACTGGGAACAGTAGGTGCCATTTAAAGGAGGCACATTGGGTTTCCTTAAGGATCCCAAGGTCTTGGGTTCTGAGTCTAGAGGCAGGCCCTTAAGAGGGTATTCAGTCCAGCCCCTCTCCTTCCTCACCCAAGCCCCATAAGGGAAGAAATGGCTGAGCCAGGACCCGAACCCATGTCCAGAGCCCTTTCCATTTCACCATGGAAGAAAGGCATTCTTTCAGATCACTTCTAAGAATGTTCTAGTAGGTATTTGG
This sequence comes from Gracilinanus agilis, assembly GCF_016433145.1. Lineage (NCBI taxonomy): Eukaryota > Metazoa > Chordata > Mammalia > Didelphimorphia > Didelphidae > Gracilinanus > Gracilinanus agilis. The sequence continues at coordinate 53,933,883 of NC_058136.1, read as the reverse complement.
ATAAAATCTGGGACTTGGATTGGGGAAAAAAGAGAAGGAGCAAAAGGGGAAGCTAGATGGCTCAGTGGATGGAGAGCCAGGCCTGTAGATGGGAGGTCCTGGATTCAAAGCCGTGTGACCCTGAGCAAGTCACTTGACCCCCATTGCCTAAACCTTACCACTCTTCTGCCTTGGAACCGATACTCAGTATCGATTCTAAGACAGAAGTTAAGGATTTCTTTTTTAAGGGAAAGAGCACTCTAGTTGGATTCAGAGGAAGTGGGTTCAGATCTCAGTTTGAGAACTGCCGCCCTAGCTAAATCCATGGTTTCTTCTCAAAACTGGGCAAGGAAACCAAACTGAGAAATCAAAAATATGCAATATCGTTTCCTAGGCTTCCACCCCTCTGCCATAAGGTAAGAGGTTTGAGTTCATTCATTATCTGTCCTCACAGAGCCTCCATAGTGTAAATTCCATTTACACGATAGAGTTCTCCTAGGACATGGGGACCCGACAATTCTAATGATCCCGCTTTCGTTTTGTAAAATTTGGATTAAATTTTATTTTTTTCCAGTCAGCAAAAGTCTTTTATCTGTCCCTCCCACGTTATGAAAAAAAGAGGCAAAACAAAATGCTTGTAACAAATAATACTTAGAATTAATATAATTCCTTTAAGGTTTGCAAAGTGCTCTATGACTATTATCTCAGATGATTCCCACAACAATATTGGGAAGTCAGTGTTATTATTATTCCCATTTTACAGATGAGGAAACTGAGGCAGGCAGCTATTAAGTGACTCGCCCAGGGTCACACAGCTAGTAAGTGTATTGAGGTTAAAAGTGAGCTCAGGTCCTCCTGACTCCTGCTCCAGAGCTTTAACCACTGTGTACCCTATTCATAGGCAAGCAAAACAAACTCTCACATTGGTCGTGTCTCAGAATATGCCTTGTTCTCTCCACCAAGCTCATCGCCTGTGTTAGAGTTGGGCAGCACATTTCATCATGGGTCCCTTGGGGTCATACAAACTCAGTTTCAAAAGTGCTTCTTTGAGGGGCAGCTAGTTGGCTCGGTAGATAGAGCCTCCCCTGTAGACTGAAGTCTTGGGTTCAGATCTGGCCTAGCTGTGTGACCCTGGGCAAGTCACTTAATCCCAGTCGCCTAGCCCTATACAGCTTTTCTGCCTTGGAAGCAATGCTTAGGATTGATTATAAGACAGAAGGTAAGTTGTTGTTTTTTTTAGTTTTCAAAGTGCTTCTTTGGGTAGGATGGCTCTAATCTTCACATCCTTTGCTGCCTTCTTATTCTGTGTCCTTTTCCCCCCAGCCTCCTTTTTCTCTGTCTGGACCTCTCCTTTCAAAGAAGGCACAACAGGTTAAATTAGTGATTTGAATGTTGGGATGTATTTGGAGTGCTAGACACGGAGTCTTCAGATCTTGCCTTTGACATCTATTATCTGGATGAAATACGTCACCTCCCCATGCCTCAGTTTCCCCATATGTAACACGAGGGAGTCGTACTAGATGACCTTTAGGGCCCCTTCCAGCCCTAAATTTTTACCACTAGGATGAGCTCCTTGACTTGGTCCCCAGGTTTCTGGGAATAAAGAAAGGAGACAGGAGTGTGGCAGCTACTGACTGCTGAGCATTGTGGCTGGCAAGGTTTATGATGGGTTAGGTAGGGCGTGTGAGATTGACGATGCCCAGGCTTCCTCCCTGGGGTTATTTAATACATCTGGCAGCTCTTGGCAGGGAAAGTCCTAGGACAATTTTTCAGTGCCGGGAGTGGAGAGAACATGGGTGAGGGACCGACAATTACCCGAGGCTATGGATGGGTATTCCTAGTGTAGTGGAAATTAATTAGATTGACTTTGTGGAGTCTTGAGATCATAGATTAGAGCTGGCAGTGAGGGACCCTAGAGGCCAGCCAGTCTCTGCTGGCTCATTTTATGGATGAGGAAAGTGAGTTCTGGGGAGATAAAATGATTTTCCTGAGGTCACACAAGTAGCAAGTGGTCCAGGCAGAGGTTTCTAAATGTTCTTCAATGATTCATGTCCCTCTTTTTTCTGGCCAGCATTTGAGGGGAGGGGAAGGCAGTTAGTTAGTGAGATACCTGAAAAGGAGCATTTTCAAAGCCCCCCTGTAAGACCCCAGCAGGACAGCTCTGAAATGCATTTTATTTTATTTATTTTAAGCCCTCACCTTCCGTCTTGGAGTCAATCCTGTGTATTGGCTCTAAGGCAGAAGAGTGGTAAGGGTGGGCAATGGGGGTCAAGGGACTTGCCCAGGGTCACCCAGCTGGAAAGTGTCTGAGGCCGGATTTGAACCCAGGACCTCCCATTTCTAGGTCTGGCTCTCAATCCACTGAGCTACCCAGCTGCCCCCTGAAGTGCATTTTATTTAACCAAGCCATGGGCTAAGCACTGGGCATATCGGGAAAGGACAAGACACCGACCCCTTGGCCACTGCCAACCAGTCATTTTGTAAGACAGAAGGCATACAGAGGAAGGCAGATGTGTATCTCCACATCCGTGACCCTATGCTTCCATTACGGATCTGATTTGTGGAGAGGAGGAAATGGGTGCCAGCTTTCCCTCCCAGGGTTTCTGGGGCTTCGAGCCTAATCTCTCTGGCTTTGACGTGTTGACTTTGAAACTTATTCCAGGGATTTGGGGTTCTGCGAAACAGTAGGAGAAGGTATATTTGGGGATGAGGGGCCTTCCTGAAACATTCGAAGCCTTTCAGGGCCCCTGCAATACCAAGTTCCTAATGCCCACTCTCCAGTCAGGTGCCAGGAGGCGGGCTCTGTTCTGTCCCAAAGCCTTCCCTTGGCTTGTGCTGATCTGAATGCCTCCGCGTTCCTCCTGAGAACTTTGACCCAGTTGGAAGTACACAGTTTTGTTTTTTCTTGGAAAGTTAGATGTTCTTACTAGAAACTCTTCTGAGTAACAGCGAAGCCTGGGAACACTCCCAGAGCACACCGGAGCCAGGACCCTCAGCACTCGGAGGCCGGCAATTTGACTTCTAGCTTGGGGTAGGGGACAGGGATCAAGCGAGATGACAGATGTAAAGGGATGGGAGCCCCTGGAACAGTCTATAAATTGAGAAGTGGTGGAGAAAGGGTAGAATTTGGAGACAGAAAGTTTGGATTCCCCATCTCCCATTCACTACCCAGGCCGGACACGGGGCCGTCTCATTGACCCTTTTAGGACTCCGGTTCCTCCCCCATCCGCTAAATGAAGGAGCTGGACCCATGATTTCTAAAGTTCCTTTTGGCCAGCACTCTGATCCGATATGAGCTCATGATTCGTAATGACAGGAAGGGGCCCTCTGGGAGCTGGAGGATCCCCAAAAGCTTGTTCTCTCTCTCCACGTCAAGCATTTGGTGAGTTAGATAGAAGAATGGAGAAAGACATCGTGGAGTCCGTTTTCTTTCCAGCCACATTTCTTTCTTTTTTTTCTTTTTTAGACCCTCACCTTCCATCCTGGAGTCAATGCTGTGTATTGGCTCCAAGACAGAAGAGTGATAAGGGTGGGCCATGGGGGTCTAGTGACTTGCCCAGGGTCACCCAGCTGGGAAGTGTCTGAGGCCGGATTTGAACCCAGGACCTCCCGTCTCTAGGCCTGGCTCTCCATCCACTGAGCTACCCAGCTGCCCCCCAGCCACATTTCTTGACCCTTTTAAAGAAAGAACTCGGCCAGACAACCAAACAAACATTTGTTACGCACCTACTAGATGCCAGATACTCTGAGGAGCAACTCCCAAGATGGTAAGGGCCACCTCAGCAGTCAATAGCTGCCACACTCCTGTCTCCTTTCTTTATTCCCAGAAACCTGGGGACCAAGTCAAGAAGCTCATCCTAGTGGTAAAAATTTAGGGCTGGAAGGGGCCCTAAAAGTCATCTAGTACGACTCCCTCGTGTTACATATGGGGAAACTGAGGCACGGGGAGGTGACGTATTTCATCCAGATAATAGACGTCAAAGGCAAGATCTGAAGACTCTGTGAATCTGTCTTCCGGCCACCTCGGCCAGTTGCTTCTGGCTGTTTAGGCTTGGATTTGGTGACGAGCTGCATTTTTGAGTTTGGGGGGATTCAGTCTATTAAGAAAATGACCAGAATTTCGACAGACCCCTGATGGGGCATTCTGTCCAGCTCCGGAGAGAGGACCCAAACATACTCTGGTCGCTTTCTTTTTCTTTCCTCTCGTACGTGTGCGCTCGCGCGCTTTCTTTTGCGATACGGCCAATCAGGAAATCTCTGAATGGGGTTAAGAATCCATTTTTCTCGTAGAAATACTTGAATAGAAGGTACTTTGGTAAAGTTGAAATACTCTCGGCATTCTCGTTAGGCTCCATTAGTGGTTGGCTTTTGCGGGGCAGCCTGGGACTTTTAAGCCGCCTTTTACAGTATTGTTCTTAAGGGGAAATGTGGCCCCAGTTCCAAGTAGTTGCTCTATAAAGTCCATTTTTGGAATATGATCTATGAGGAAATTGGGAACTGCCTGTACCACGCCGGCCAGTTACTCCCAGACTTATTATGTTAAAGATGATTTAATGGCTTCCTGTGGTCAGGAGCCTGCTTAGTTTTTCTCAGTGTACATTTTTCATGAAAATGGCTTCAAGTCATGTCTTGGAGAGGAGGGGGAAAGCCTGTTGCAGTGTCACATGACTGTTTCCGATGTGGCTGGGGAAAACTTAAAAGGGGGGGGGGATGTGATAGCAGAGCCCCCCCCTCCCCCCCGAGCCAGCAGCTCTAAGCTGGAAGCTTTTTGAAGGGTTTTAACCATTAAAATAAGGAGGGAGAAGGGGGGATGGAGAGACAGAGGGAAAACTTGACTTCAGCCTGGGCACGTTTGGGCTCTCTAATCTCAATGAGCCCCCAGTGCCCCATCGTGATCACCTTTTCTATTGCTCTCCTCGCTGGCCTCTCCAGGGAGCCTTACTTCCCAACTAGACTGAAGAGAATCCGAGCCATCGGTCAAGGGGCCCTTCTGCTCCCCTCGCCTTGAAATCTTTCTCCCTGAACCCCGTCCCCATCCCCATCGGCCTCCTGAGCTTATCTCTGATGAAGAAGATGATTGCCAGGACTTCCCCCTTCTTAACAAATAAGTTTTTCTTGACGCCCACCATGTAGATCCTGCTTGGACCTTTATTCCGTCCCATCATCCTTTCCGTCTCTTCCAGGAGCTCGTGCCTTTTGATGGCTCTCTCTCTTCCTCTGCCTTTGTTTCTCTGGTGGCATAGCTTTCTCCCTTATCTGCTAGCTCATGCCTTGCTGCCTAGAAACATGCCCAGGTTTCTCCTCCACCCTTTTAAAACAAAAAAGGTTTTTCTTCTCCTGCCCCTGCCTTGTGCCCAGTAGGCATCTGTTGGTTGGAGGAGTATTGGCAGTCTCATATGCAAAAGCCAGCGGGGAGAAGAGGCAGGAATCAGAGGACCTGGGTTCAAGCACTGTGCATGCTCTGCGTTAGCTCTGAAACCTTGGACGAGTTTTGGAAGCTGCCTGAACCAAACAGGACTCATATCTGTGCTCTTTCCGTCCTGTCTCATGGAAAGTTCATGGGTACCATATAGCAATTTACAAGGCGGCAACTCTCTCAATTAAAAAAAAAATAGAGGGACAGCTGGGTAGCTCAGTGGATGGAGAGTCAGGCCTAGAGACGGGAGGTCCTAGGTTCAAATCTGCCCTCAGACACTTCCCAGCTGGGTGACCCTGGGCAAGTCACTTGACCCCCATTGCCCACCCTTACCACTCTTCCACCAAGGAGCCAAAACACAGAAGTTAAGGGTTTTAAAAAAATAGAGGCAGCCAGGTAGTGCAGAGGGCCATGCTGGGAGTCAGGAGGCTCTGGATTCAAATTTGACCTCAGACACTTTCTAGCAGTAGGATCCAGGACAAGTCACTTAACCCCAGTTGCCTAGCCCTTGTTGTTCTTCTGTCTTAGAAGTGATACTAAGGGGGCAGCTGGGTAGCTCAGTGGATGGAGAGTCAGGCCTAGAGATGGGAGGTCCTGGGTTCCAATCTGGCCTCAGACACTTCCCAGCTGTGAGACCCTGGGCAAGTCACTTGACGCCCATTGCCTAACCTTTACCACTCTTCTGCCTTGGAGCCAATACATAGTATTGACTCCAAGATGGAAGGTGAGGGTTTAAAAAAATTATATAAAAAAAATAAAGTTCTTTTTACTTCTCTTATTGTACATAGAGGGTGTGTGTACTCCGGGGTTTGCTTACTTCACTCTGCAGTAGTTTATAAATGGCTTTCCAAGTTCCCTATAGTCACCATATTTTTTATGGCACATTAATATTCCCTTATGTTCCTTTACCACGGTTTGTTAGCCATTTCCCAAATAATGGACACCTGCTTTGTTTGTCTCCCTTTTTTTCTTTCACTACCACCAAAAGTGTGCCGCTAAATCTTTTGGTTGATACGAGGCCTTTTCTTTCTGCCATTGACCTCCTTGAGACATATTCCTGGGAGTAGGACCTCGGGGCCCAAGGCTATGAATGGCTTACTAACTTCTCTCAAGTAGTCCAGATTGTTTTTTTTTTCAGAATAACAGGACCAGTCAGCTCGGCCGACAGTATATTAGTGTGCCTGACTTCCCAGCTGTTTTATGAACTATTTATATCTTTTGTCTTTTCTGACCTGCTGAATGCAGTGCGCAACTTGGAGATCGTTTTGACTTGCATTTCTCTGATTAGTGCAGGGCTTTGGAGCAATTTCCAATACGGCTGTTCCTAGTTTGCCATTCTTCTGCAAACTGGACATCCCCTTGACTGTGGGATTGCTCCTGATCTTATATATTTGTTTCAATTTCACATCTCTATTTTAAAACCCGCACCTTCCATCTTAGTTTGGTTCCAAGGCAGAAGAGTGGTAAGGGCCAGGCAATGGGGGTCAAGTGACTTGCCCAAGGTCACCCAGCTGGGAAGTGTCGGAGGCCGGATTTGAACCCAGGACCTCCCATCTCTAGGCCCGGCTCTCAATCCACTTAGGCACCTAGCTGCCCCCAAGAATTTCTCTTTCTAAAATCATTTTCTCCAGATTTTTGTCCTGGCTATATTCAAGTGCTGACTTTTTTGTGGATTTATTTTGTATTTGGATCCTTCAATGAGGCTTTTACCTTAATCACTCTCTTTGTTGAGTGCCCGAGATGCTCTGTGGACTGCGGATGGGAATAGTTTTGTCTCCTTTCTGCCAGCGTTGACACCTTTACTTTCATTCTCTTGTTTAGTTGCTAGTGTTAGCATTTTCAAAAGGATTTCAAATGACAATGGAAAGATGGGGCATCTTGGCATTAGCTTGATGGTCAGCCAGCCCTATTGTGGGCCTATTGCCTCTGTGCCCATTCTTGGAGTGTTGCTTCAATGACCCATTTCCCTCTTTGACTTGGAATAGAACCCAGTTTTTTAAACAGAGCTATATGCAATGATTTCCTTGAATGAAGTCCAACCTGGAAGGTGGCCGTCTGTGTCACCCACTTGGACGAAGTCACAGACTTCAGATGATTCTTGGAGCTTTTGAGTAATGAAATGCCAAATCTTTAAGTTATATGAATGGGTCAACGGTGACATGAGTTAGGGTTAAGAGAGAAAAAAAATCTCTACTATGTATACAGGATGTTGGACTTCTACCAAGAGTTCTGACCAAGGCCAGGGGCTTGGAAATCTCTTATCCTGAGGGCATCAGCTAACTGTGTTGCCTTTAACTAAGAAGCCGGACAAAAATGCTGGAACATAGTCAGGGAAAAAGATCCAATTCAACAAGCATTTATTTATTTATTTAAAGTTCAAAGATATTTTATTTTCCCAACTACATGTAGCAATTTTCAACATATGTTTTCTGAAATTATAAGACCCAAATTGTCTCCCTCTTTTCCTTTCCTCTTGGAGATGGTAAACAATTTGATCTGGATTATACTTGTATCATCATGCAAAACATATTTCCATATTGGCCATTGTAGTAAGAGAGAACATATATAAAACCAGAACCCCAAAATAAAACTGTAAATAAACTAATGTGAAAGATAGTATGCTTTGATCTGCATTTGACTCCTACGTGCAAGGTACCGTTCTAGGTACTGGGGCTACAAAAACGAAAAGAGAAAACTACTACTGCCCTCTGAGTGTTTCCATTCTATTGGGGAGGCACTGGAAACCAAATGGGAAATGCCATCACCCTCTGGTACAAAGACATGGAACTAAAGAAGATCCAGGGTAGAGGATTCAGGGAATGAGAAAGATGCAGATGAAAAGATTTAGGATTCTTCGGCCTAGAAAAATGAAGTATAGGGATATGTAATACTAGACATTCCCATCTCTACCTCTAATTTGTTGTGTCCCCTCAGGCAGGTCACTTTTCTTCTCTGGGTCTCGGTTTCTTACTCTTTAAAGTTGTGGTGGCCTCAGAGAACTTCCTAGCTATGTAACTCTGAGCAAGTTACTTACCCCCATTGCCTAGCCCTTACCACTCTTCTGCCTTGGAACCAATATACAATATTGACTCTAAGACAGAAGGTAAGGGTTTAAAATAAATAAAGTTGCAGGATTTGGACTAGGTAAGTTCTAAGGGTTCAGCTCATTGACTACCTTATCTCATCTCCCTCTTGATTCTTAGCCTCTCATCACTGGCCTGAAACTACTCTCTCTTTCTCAATAATATATTAATTGCTAAATTTAGTAGCCTTTTTTCAGGCTTCAAATTTCTAGACCTCTTTGTAGCTTTTCTAACTGCTGGCCACTCCTTCCTGCATAATCTCCTTCCTGAGATTTTGGGCCAGTGCTCTCTCCTTATACTCTTCCTATTTACCTGACTGCTCCATATCAGCCTCTTTTACTGGCTCCTCATCCATGTCCTACCTCTATGTGTAGGTATACTCTGCAAGTAGGACCCCCTCCTTCTATGTTCTCAGTGATCTCATCAATTCCTATGGGTTCATCTATCATCTCTATGAAGATGACTCTCAAATCTATACATCTAACCCTGGTCTCTCTCCTGAATGCCAATCCTATGCCAACTGCCCCATTAGACATTTCCATTTTGATGTTCCATGGATATCTCCAATTCAGTATATCCAAAATTAAATTCATTATTTTTCCTCTTAAACTCTTCTCCTATCTTCCCTATTACTATTTTTTAACTAGATGCACAGTCAATAAAATGATACTTATCTATTTTTTACTTTTTTTCCAAACCTCATTTTATTTTTATTTTTTTAAGCACAGATAGTTTTATTCTTTGTTTTTTTTCAGTTCCAAATTCTCTCCGTATCCTCTCCCTTCCTCGCCCTATGAGAAGACAAGAAAAATAAAACCTAATATAAATATGTATAGTCATACAAACCAAACTTCTGCACTAACCAGTTCAGAGAGATAGCGAGGGAGAGAGATGCTTCATTCTCCACTTTTGAGTCCATCACTTCTCTCTCTGGCGGTAGGCAGCATGTTTCATTCCGAGTCCTTTCGATGGATCAATTACTAAGTCTTTCACAGTTGATCATTCGTACAATGATGCCATTACTGCTCCCTTTGCTGTGCATCAGTTCATATAAGTCTTCCAATGTTTCTGTGAAACCATCCTCTTCATCATTTCTTATAGCAAAATGATATCCCATCACATTCATATACCATAACCTGTTTATCCATTACCCAGTTGATGGGCACCTCCTCAGTTTCCAGTTCTTAGCCACCACAAATATAGCTGCCATAAATATTTTTGTTCAGATGTGTCTTTTTCTTTTCATTTGATCTCATTAGGTACAGATCTAGTAGTGTTATTGCAGTTTTGTAGCCCATTGGGCATCGTTCTATATTGTTCTCCAGAATGACCTTATTACCGTTGACTGCACCACCATCCTTCCAGTTTCTGCGATTCACAGTCTTAGTCATCCTTGACATTTTCTCCTCCCTCACCCCACAAATCCTGTCAGTTGTCCAAGTTTTGCCCATACTGTCTTCACAACAGCACTCCCATCTGGAGCCTTCTCTGCATTCACACAGCCACCATCTTCATTCAGATCCTCATTACCTTTCTCTTGGGCTATTGCAACAACTTCCCAATTGATCTTCTTGGTTCTATGCTTTCCCCTCTTCAGACCATTCAGCATCCAGCTGACAAATTGATATTCCTTTTTATGGGAGGGAGGAGCAGTGCCAGGCTGGAAACATACTGGCCACTTCCAGGTCCTGTCCCATCGCTCATCAGCATTGACCTGCTCCATTTCCAGCCTGGGCTGCTTTGTCCTTCCTTGAGCAGAATGGTAACCCTCTCTGCTCCCAGAGACTCACCCTGTTGGCGTCAGACTCAGTACAAACTCCTGCTCACCTTTAACTTGACCGCAGCTCAGATCTCCTGAGCTCAAACGATCCACTAGGCTCAGGCTTCCAGTAGCAGGAATCACAGGCATGTGGCACCATGCCTGGCCAGACGGATATTCCTGAAGCACAAATTTGACCACGTCACTCACTCACTTGAAAATCCTCAGTGTTTTCTTGTTGTAATTGGGATAAAATGTCAGTTTTTCTGTGTGACATTTAATAGACTTGCCGGTCTGGTTCCCGCCTACTTTTCTAGACAGATTTCACATTATCCCTACTAACTCCCTCTGTGTTTCAGCAAATGGATTATTTGCTGTTTCTCATCCGTAACATTCATTACCCATCTCTGTGCCGAGTAACCCGGTGTAGGAGGTGGCACCTGACCTGTACTTGTGGGGGGGAGGGGAAGAGAGGGCATTCTACGAGACAGAAGTGAGGGGGGAAACGATTCCAGATGTGGAAGACCACTTGGGCAAAGACACTGAGGGTGAGGATGGATTGTGGTATACAGTGAACAGTTAGTAGGCCAGCATGGCCGGAATAGAGAACTGGAATAGAAGGACAGAAGTAGGACATCAAGCTGGAAAGGTAGTGGGAGTCCCATTGGGGAGGGCTTTATTGTGATTTAGCAGTTATGTGGAGGTCAATTGGAAAGAGGAGAGACTGGAGGTACAGAGACCAATTAGAAGGCGGCCGTTCCTGCAACGGTGGAGGCACAAAGGGGTGAGGGCTCGGACTATGAATTAGGATGAGTGCTATGAACTCAAGTCAAGCGTCTAGTAGGGCTACTTTGGGAGAGGTGAGGAGTTTTCACTCCTTGTCACTTGAGCCATAAGCCAAGTGATGGAGTGCTCTTAGGATGACTGCCTTCTTCGCTCTCGGGACGATATTCAGTTGGCGATGGTATGAGGGACAGGCAGAAAAGGTACCTCCCTGTCAAGGAGGGAACTCGCTTCCCTGGCCTTCCTGCTTGCCTGGGAGAAGCAAGCTGTTGGAAAGGTCTGGTGCGGTGGGCCCAATCTTTGAAATGAGTCCTTGTCCTCCTTCAGGCAACTCTGCTTGTTGGGACACTTTTGAGGAGGAGCTGAAGCGAGTCATGTCAGAGGCAGTCGATCTCTCCTTTCTCTCAGAGACGGAGCGGGAGTTGATCCTGAAAGTTCTTCAACGAGACGAGGAACTCCGAAAATCGGAGGAAAAGCGGATCAGGTGAGAATATCAGAAGAGGCCCTGGGGAGTCCCCAGGCCTCCTGTGGCAAGATTCGGTATTTGGCTTGTGTTTCGTGTTTGACACTTCAGAGAGAACGTGTCGTAGCTGCATGTCTGCTGTGTGTCTACTGCATGTTTGTGACGTGTGTCTTCTTCAGGGCTTCCAGTTGGCTCTGTGTTGTGGTGAACCTTGTAAAAAGCAAAGGGCCTCACTCTCTTTTCACATCACTACCCCGAAAAAAAAAATCAGCACCAGCCAAAAGTCCTGCTCGACCCACTGAGATCCTGACTTCAGGTGAACAACTCTCTCTGGTCTGAGCAGGAGACTAAAGAATGAGCTGCTGGAGATCCGGAAGAAAGGGGCCAAGAGGGGCAGCCAGCGGTATGGTGAGCGGACTTGTGCCCGGTGCCAGCAGAGCCTGGGGAGAGTCTACCCCAAAACCAACACTTGCAGAGGCTGTAATCACCTAGTGTGTCGGGATTGCCGCACCCCTGGCACTCATGGCACCTGGAGGTGCAAGGTGTGCGTCAAGGAAGCGTGAGTGTTGTTCCTGAACCGGGGGAGGAGTGAGCAGAGAGGGAAGTGAGGCCTTGCATGTTACCAAAATGTCAGACTGCATGTCCGCCTGCTGGCAGAAATCCCCCGTAGCCAACTGTCTCTTCCTTCCTCTCTTTCCCTCCTAGAGAGTTGAAGAAGACAACCGGTGACTGGTTTTATGACCAGAAAGTGAATCGTTTTGCTAACCATCTGGCCAGTGACTTGGTGAGAATGTCCCTGCGCAAGAAGCCAACAGGTACGGCGTTTCTAGGGAGACCGGGTCCTGCCATCTCCAGGTTCCCTTTGGGTTTTGCCCTATTTGTAGGAACTAGGGGGCTTTGTTCTACCACCAGCTAGTCATTCATTCATTCATTCATTCATTCAGCCAGTGTTTCTTATAGTAGGAGACTTCATCCGACCTATTGACCCTCCCTGGGACACCCTGACAACCTCATGGTTTCCCCAACTTATTCACTTCCCATGACCCACTTACTCCTCTAGCCAGCTCAGCTACTAACCGAGGTGGTCATACCCGTGAGCTTGCCATGACCCACCAATGCACCACCTCCATGTTTTAGAACTCTGAAATTTCCTTATCTGCTCACAATCGTGTCCATTCCCCTCTCCTCTGCCTATTTGTCTGCCTAGTGACCTTCAGTCACTTGGCCTCACAGCACTTTCCCAGGTGACTGCTCTTGCACCAACTGCACTCTTCTCCCTTCTTCCCATCTTGACCCTTTGGTGAACCACTTCCCCTCTACATTGCCCTCTTCTCTTGAGTCCTTTGCCCTCTTAGAGTTTGACTGCCCTTGCCCTGCCGACACTCAGACTGAGATCGCTCCCACCATCTTCTGCCTTCTCTCCTAAATGCGCGCTGCTGAATAGAGGTGGAGGAGATCTCCCAACTGGATCCACTTTAGATTTATGTGGCATAATCTCAACTGGGCCCTCAGGGCTCCAAAGCAGCCTTTTATACGTCCTTAATTAACTATCCCAGTCACCACAGTAGGTCTTCCCAATCTTTTCATCCTTCCTCCAGCTTCCCATGGCTCCCTCTCCTCCTCTCCTCTCCTCTCCGCTAAGAACACTGCCTCTTATTTTACTGAAAAACTTGAGACCACTCATCAGGAGCTCCCTCTTCTCCAGTCCTTATCCTGTATCACTCCGACGCCTTCTACCATTATCTCCTCCCCACCTCTGGCTCACCAGATGATGTGAGCAAATCCGATCTACACACACTGTCTTCTCTAGGATGTGGCATCCTCTGTAATCCCCACTCTTCACTTAGCTCCAGCCTTTCCTTGTCTACTATGGCCTACAAACAAACCTGTGTCCCTTCCATCCTAAAACCTCCCCTTTGATCCCTCCATCCCACTAGCTATCATCCCATATCTTCCCTCCCTTTCGTGGTCAAATTCCAGGAGAAGGCTATTTACTGTGGGTGCCTGCCACCACCTTTCTTCTCATTCCCTTTTTAACTCTCTGCAGTCTGGCTTCTGATCTCATCATTCACCCTAAACTGCTCTTTCCAAAGTTACTATTGTGTGTCTCTTTCTCTGTCTCTCTCTCTTTGTAAACCCTCACCTTCCATCTTAGAATCGACACTGGGTATTTGTTCCAAGGCAGAAGAGCGGTAAGAGCTAGGCAACGGGGGTCAAGTGACTTGCCCAGGAAGTGCCTGAGGTCAGATTTGAACTCAGGACCTCCTGTCTCTGGACCTGGCTCTCTTTTCACTGCACCACCTAGCTGCCCCACTAATGATCTCTTTTTTTTTACTTTTTTTTATTTTAAACCCTTAACTTCTGTGTATTGACTTATAGGTGGAAGAGTGGTAAGGGTAGGCAATGGGGGTCAAGTGACGTGCCCAGGGTCACACAGCTGGGAAGTGTCTGAGGCCGGATTTGAACCTAGGACCTCCTGTCTCTAGGCCTGCCTCTCCATCCACTGAGGTACCCAGCTGCACCCCCCCCCCCCACTAATGATCTCTTAATGGCCAAATCCAGTGGCATTTTTTCAGGCCTCGTCCTTCTGGCCCTCTCTGTGGACCCTGACACTGCTTGATCACCCTTTTCTCCTTGACGCTCTCTTCTCTCTAGGTTTTCATGACACTACTCTCTGCTGGTTCTCCTACCTCGGCGACTGCTCCTTTTAAGCCTCATATGCTAGATCTTAATTCAAGTCACATTGTTAACTGAACACTCGCTTGGGCTCTGTCCTGGGTCCTCTTCTCTTTTTTCCTCTATGCTGTTTCACTTGGTGATCTCCTCGGCTCCCCTGATTTCAATGATCATCTCTGTGCTGATGACTCTGAAATCTACTTATCCAGCCCTAACTTTTCTGCTGACTTCCAGACTCACCTCTCCAACTGCCTACTGAACATCTCAAATTGAAGTCCTGTAGACACCTTAAACTCATCATGCCCCAAACTGACTTCGTTATCTTCTCTCCCATCTTCTGAACTTCCCTGTTACTGCCAAGGACATCATCCTGGACCCCGTCACTCAGGCTCACAAGCCAGGCGTCACCCTCACCTCCTCACTTTCTCTAACTTCTTGTATCTGATCTGTGGCCGTGGCCAAGGTTGGTCCATTAGATTGTTAGCTTCTTGAGTGTGAGGACTGTCTTTTGCCTCTCTTTATATTGCTTATCACAGTGCCTGGCACACAGTAGGAGTTTAATAAATGTTTATTCATTAACTCTTGATTGATTGAGTTTACCTTCATAATCCCTGTCACTTGTACCTCTTCCTTCCTCTGACACTACCACCACCCAGAGGTGGGGCAGGCTCTTATCGTTTCATGCCTGGACTATTTTGATAGTTGCTGGCGACTCCTTCTACCTCAAGTCTCTCTCCATGCCAGTCCATCTTCTGCTCAGCTATCGATCTTCTTAAAGTGATCTTCTTAAAGTTCAGGTCTGACCATGTCACTCCACTTCTCGATAAACCCCAGTGGCTCCCTATCGCCTCCAGGACCAAATACAGAATCCTCAGTTTGGTACTCAAAGCCCTTTACAACCTGCCCTCACCCCATACAGTTCCATTCTTCTCACTCCTTTCATTCTGTCCCCACCCCACCCCTTGCCACATACTCTTCAACCCAGTGACACTGGTCTCCTTGCTGTTCCTTGAACAAGACATGTCATCTCCTGGCTCTTTGCCTTCTTAATGGTTGTCCTCCATGTCCAGAATGTTCTCTCCCTTCATCTCTGCCTCCTGGGTTCCATCAAGTTCACACTAAAATAGCACCTTCTGCAATTATGGGTCAGGCACTGTGGTAGGTGCTGGGGATACAGGGCCATTTCCTATGAAAGTAAAAGGAAGTCTTCAGGGAAACATCGTGAGAACCAGAGAGTTGGTTGAAATGGAATAGGATCATCTGCACGTATCTTACATTTAGAACTAGAAAGGACTTGAGAGCTCATCTAATCCAAACCCATCATTTTCCAGAGGGGGAAGCTGAGGCCTTAGGAAGGCTGACTTGCCCAAATCTAGTAAATTGATAGTACCAAGATTTAGCCCTTGATTCTCTGTCTCAAAGCCATTGTTTGTCCCATTGTACCATGCTGCGTTTTCACTTTTTAGGATTAATTCTTCCTCTTCTTTTCTCCCCCTTGACCCTTCCCACTTTGGGATGACCTTTAAAGCTAGTAAAAGAGATACTGTGGGCCAGTCTCTTCTAAGTGAGGCCCGGACTGGGATGAAGAGCACCCAGGAGCCACTGAAGGCGTTCAGGTAATACCCAGATCATTTCCGAAGTATTCCAGGGACTTTTGGTTTTTAGGGCAGGGTCCCCCCAGCAACCTTGTGAAGTAGATATAAGCGACCTTGTGGCATTCGTCCACAAAATCAAGAGGGTTACATAACTCGCTTAGTGGGAGAAATGGGACTAGAACACAGATCTCTTGATTCTTTAGTTCTGGTTAAGCATCGATATTGGTGAATTCATGTCTAACCTTTTCTCTTCCTTCCAAACCTTCAAAGTGATAAGAAGCATGCCCAGTAAAGTAACAAAAATAACATGGAGGAGAAGAGATCTGGCTCCCTTACAAAGGAATTCCTATAGGAAAAAAGTTCCAAAGATCCCATCACAGTCTCTTAGCTCTGTGCCCCCAGCCTTACCGGCTTCTTGCCGGAGTGCAAGAGGGCTTCTGTTCTGAGTTCCAAGCTGTGCTCCATCTGATGGGCATGGCTGTTTGTAAGTTCATAGGATCATAGATTTAGAGGGTGAAGGCCCTGAGAGACCTTCAAATCCAATCCCTGCATTTTATAGTTGAGGAAATTGCCATCAAGTGTCAACCCATTCATTTTCCAGAGGAGAAAACTGAGGCCCAGAAATGTCACACAGCTAGCTAGTAAGTGGCTCCAGTGGGATCGGAGCCAGGCATTGTTCCTTTTGAGAGGGAAATGTCTAAACTAGCAGGCTTCCCTCATGTTCTCAGACATGTTTCCTCCACAAAATATTTTTGAAGTCACATTTATGGGAATCTGGAAAAAGGAAGCCATCGAGATTCATTGTGATAAAACATAGTTATATGGTTAGTGGGAGAATCTAACCATTATGCCATCTTGCTTCATTGAAACAGACTAATTGCCATGGAATCTGTTGGGCATACCCTTAGAGAAGTATTTCCCCCAAACCCCTCCTTCCTTTTGTGGCCATGCCCCTCAAGGGATCTCCCTTCCACCTGGGCACAGGTGACCTGAAGTAATCAAAGGGACTTCCTCCCTTTGATCAAGTAATACCTTCATAACTTAAGGAAATGTGGGAAAAGGGGGACTGCTCTCAGATGGGCCATTATTCTTATTCCCTCTGGGCACAGAGCAGAGATTCTTGGTCTGGGGTCCATGAACTTCTTTTGAAAATATTTTGATAACTGTCTTTTGATATAGTAGGTCTCCACTATAATATTATATATTTTATTTTATGCATTGAAAATGCAGGGACACTCATAGACTTTCCCAGACTTCTGCCCAAGGAGATCCAGGCTGTCAAAAAAGAGGACAAACTCTTGGCTTAGTAGGTGGCTCTAGACGAGAGCCCTTTTCTAGCCACCACCCTCATTATTTCAAGGGAGGAGTCAATCCCGGATTGATTGGAAAGAGGGGGTCCGGACTTGGTTTGGGAACTGATAGTTAAAGAAGGACTAATAAGCTTTCTCTTGCTGATAAGTTCCAAGGCTATTTTAAGTTCATAGGATCATAGATTTAGAGGTGTAGGATAATCTTTAAAGGCTTTCTTAATATTTCTAAAAGAGAGGGTATGTGTGAGTGGGAGGTGGCAGTGGAGAATGGGGTTTTGTCTGTTTCCACAAAACCTAAGAGGAGAATGGAAGAGGATTTTCTGGCCTGAAGCCTCAGTAAAGGGTCATGGTTAAGCTTAGCCTTCTACTATCATTTTATTTTGTTTATTAAATTTTATTTTATTTTCCCCCAATTACATGTAAAAATACTTTCCAACAAACATTTTTCAAAGAACATTGAGTCTCGGATTCTCTCCCTCCCTCTCCTCCCACCTTGTTGAGATGGTATGAAATCTCATATAGATTTTACATGTACAGTCGTGTAAAACATTTTCCCATATTAATTCTTTTGTAGAAGGAAACTCAAATGGAAAAGAAAATTAAGAAAGTGAAAAAAAGTTTTCTTTGGCCTCTATTCAGTTCTTTTTTTCTGGAAGCAGATGTCATCTTTAAATCATGAGTCCTTTGGGATCATTTTGGACCATTGTATTGCTGAGAATAGCTAAGTTATTCAAAGTTGTTTAATTGTACAGTATGCCTATCATGATGTACAATGTTCTCCTGCTTCTGCTTATTTCACTTGGCTTTGGCTTAAGTATTTCCAGGTTTTTCTGAGCTCCTCCTGCTTGTCATTTCTCACAGCACACTAGTTACTATTCCATACCAATCATATACTAGAACTTAGCCATTCCCCAATTGATGGGGGAATCCCCTCACTTTACAGTTCTTTGCCTCCCCCCCCCCCAAAGAGCTGCTTTCAGTATTTTTGTACATACAGGTCCTTCCTCTTTTTGTTTTTTTAATCTCTTTGAGATATAAACCTAGTAATCATATTATTGGGTTAAAGGATAGATACTGTTTTATAGCCCTTTGGGCTGTAAGGAATTAAATTTAGGTTTTATGTTAAATATGAGGATTCTAAAGTAATATTGTGGTCGCCGATTTAAAGATATTATAACTTAAGTCAAAAATGACTTTTAGTAGCTTTATTTACAAAGATGTAGAAAGGGTGAATATGGAAAAGGTAGCTAAAGAGACAGGTTTTAACAAGCCTACTAGCCCTTCTCCAGTGAAGTGAGGCTCAGCCCTGCAGGAGCTTCCCCACATCTGGTGGTATCTTCAGCTAGAGTTCCACCAACGCAGCCTCCTCCAAAGCCATAGCAGGGATCTCTGGAACCAATCTCTCCAGAAGCCAGTAAAGGAAGGTCAGCTACTCACTCACCCAAGACGAACTCCAAAAGAGAAGACCAAAGGCCAAGTCCCAAGGTGAAATCCTCTAACACTGAAGTCCAAAGGAGAAGATCCAGGAGCAGTCCTCCAAGAAGCAGTCCAAGAGCCAAAGTCCAAGGTCCAGAGGTCCCCTCAATAGGAAGTTCAGGACTTTTTATAGTCCTTTTTTCACATCACATCCTGTCCCTTCCTCCACTTTATGGGAACCAATTGCAGTCTTTCAGTTTGCCCAGCACTGCCCAGGGGCAGGGCAGTGGCCTCTGGAGTTGTCACCCACTTTAGTAAGTGACTTGCAACTCTCTTACTTAGTGTTAAGTAGGGTTGTTTAAGTTTTTGATTGATTAATTTAAAAGTTGCTGATTGATAAACAAAGAAAGTTTGATTCACTCTTCACTGGGCATAGGTCCAAATTGCTTTCTAGGATGATTGAATCAGTTCACAACTCCCCCAAAAGGGCATTGTGTCTCAACTTTTCCACATCCCCTCTAAGTTTTGTCATTTTCCTTTTATGTCCTAATAACCAATTGGAAAGGTGTGGAGTGGTACCTCAGAGCCACCTTAATCTGCATCTCTGCAACCAATAATGACCCTGAGTATTCCTTTGCATGACTCCAGAGAGCTTTAAGTACTTTGAGAACTGCCTGTTCATATCTCCAGACCATCCACCAACTAATGTACACCTATATGTTCAACTCATTTCTTGATGTGTTTGAGAAACGAGGCCCTTATCAGAGAGATTTGTGAAGAAATTTTGCACCATTATGATTACTGTGTATTACTTTCCATCCTACTTACCCCTGTTTAGATTGTGATCTCTAGCTCCCCCAATTTGCCTTCTTTTCTCTCAGCCCCAACCCCATTCTCTTATCCCTTTCCCTTCCTACTTTTCTATAGAGTAAAATAGATGTCTATACCCATTTGATTGTGTATGTTCTTCCCTCATTGAGTCAATTCCAATGAATAAGGTTCACACGCTTCCCCTCCATCTTCATCTCCACTGTAAAAGCTCTTTCATGTCTCTTTTGTGTGCAATAATTTATCCCATTCTGTTTTCCCTTCCCCCTCCTCTCATTGCATTCCTTTTTCATGCCTTAATTTTATTTTTTTATATCATTCCATAATATTCAACTCACATTCTTGCCCTCTGTCTAGATAGTGCCCTAATAGTGACAAAGTTTTTTGGAGTTACAAGAATAATTTCCCCATGCACGTATGTACACAGTTGTTAACTTATTGAATGCCTTTTGATTTCTCTTTCATGGTTACCTTTTTATGATTCCCTTGAGTCTTGTATTTGAGAGTCAAATTTTCAAACTCAGCTCAGATCTTTTCATCAGTGATGTTTGAAAATCTTCTATTTCACTGAATCCCCATTTCCCCCCTGAAGGATTATGCTCAGTTTTGCCAGGTAAGTGATTCCTGTTCTACCTCTTTTGACCCTCTGTAATATCATATTCCATGTCCTCTGATCTTTTAATGGTGAAGCTCCTAAATCTTGAGTTATCCTGCCTGTGGTTTCACAAAATTTGAATTGTTTCTTTTTTGGTGGCTGTTTGCAATATTTTCTCCTTGACCTGGTAGTTCTGGAATTTGGCTATAGTATTCCTGGGAATTATCCTTTTGGGATCTCTTTCAGGAGGTGATTGGTGGAGTCTTTCCATTTTTATTTTGCCCTCTGGTTCTAGAATATTAGGGAAGTTTTCCTTGATAATTTCTTGAAAGATGATGTCTAAGTTCTTTGTTGATCATAGCTTTCAGGTAGTCCAGTAATTCCTAGATTAGCTCTTCTGGATTTATTTTCCAGGCCAGTTATTTTTCTAATGAGATATTTCACAGTTTTCTTCGATTTTTTTCATTCTTTTGACTTTGATTGTTTTTTGATGTCTCATGGAGTCACTAGTATCCACTTGCCCGATTCTAATTTTTAAGAAGTGATTTTCTTGAGTGAATTTTTGTACCTCCATTTCGATTTGGCTAATTCTACACCAGCCTTATACTTCCCTCTCCGAGCATCCCTAGAATTATAGCATCCTAGAATGTTTATTAATTAGAAAAGATCTTTGATCTAGGGGAGCTTGCAGTCAGGAAGACCCAAGTTCAAATCTGGCCGCAGATACTTACTGGCTCTATGACCTTGGGCAAGTCACTTAACCTCTATTTGCCTTAACCCACCGATGAAGGAAATGGCAAACCACTTCAGTATCTTTGCCACAAGGACACCATGAACAGCAGCTGGTGGACTAGAGTCCGAGAAGGCAGGAAGAGGTAGATGTGACTGGATGACTGATCAACAAGTATGACTCCCAAATTTTGCAGAAGAGTAGACCGAAGTACCAAGAAGTTAAATGATTTGCTCAGGGTCGAGCTGGATCTAGCACGCAGGTCTCCACATTCTCACCATGCAGAAAGTTGGATCTTTTTCCTTTCCTAGGAGTGGGGGAAAATGAGTGGTTTAGCGGTATCACACTAGACCCAAAAGGAAGGTCTTTGCCCATCATTGACTATAAGGGAAATAGCCCTCTTCCGCTGGCTTTCGCTGCCCCTTGTACCTGGGAATTCAGTTGCATCTCATCTGGTACTGGAGAATTTTCCCATATCTGAAACTTACCACTGAAGTCTTTGTTTAATGAGAGTGATGAAACCTCTTCCTCCATGAGGGATTCTGAGATGATAGAAGAACAAATAGGGAGTTTATTCTGCCATCCCCTTTCCCTTCACCCCGAGGCAAGGGTCCCAAAGAAGCACTCTTCTTTTATGGGTAAGGATTCAGAAGCAGAGATGGTAAGTGACTTGACTTGTCAGCCACTGAGGCAGTGGGAATCCTCCTTCCTTTGAGTTTGTGCCAGGCGTCATGATGAAAGGGGAGCCCTCCACTTGGTACAGCCAGATTCCTGCCAAGTACTCATTTTGTTTGGGTTTTTTCCTCTCGTAGTTTGTCATCTGATGCTTCAGAATCCAGAGCTGGAAAGGATTCTCTGGAGCCCGAGAGCACGAGCATGGAAGATAGCCAAGCCAATGCTGTAGGCGACACTTGGAGGTGAGAGCAATGCCTCCCTCTCCTGAGTGTGCATACCCGCACACATGTGCACACGCATACACACAAAGCCTGTCCCCTTCTGAATTCTCAGCAAGCCTCCTCTCCATCTCAGCTTCAGCACGGAGGCTTCCTGTTCCTTTAGTGGGCCAACCTCACTTGCTGGACTTGTCCTGCAATCTCTGACCACTGCATCATCCTTTGCTTTGACCCTTCCAGTAATATTTCTTCTCTGAGCCCCAGTAAGTGAGCTTGGATCTCAAGGTAGCGGGAATATGTTCGTTTTCTGAAGCGGGGTCGCTCGAGTGGAGCCAGGAGTTGGAGCTGCATCCCAAACAGCGAGAAGCCCAGCTCCCCCTGAGGAATGCTGGAGGCCTACGTGGGTTTGCATACTAGACACGGTGCTTATTTCGAAATTAGCCTTCTGTGTTCCCTTCCCTCGAATACAGTCGGAAGCTCAGGGTTTGGGTCTGACTCTACCTATGGCTCCAGGCCAGTGACCAGAGGTTTCCCAGAGCTGTTTCCTCGTGGGGTTTGGCAGAGCTGGGCTTTTAACATGTATATCTGTCTCTCTGTCTCTTGGAGAAACCCTCTGGAGAAAATCGGAGCCCTCCGAGAAAGCAAGAGGAGCTCAGAGGGTCCAGAGTGCAGCTTTTTTATGGCCGTCACCAACAAGGCCGAAGCAGACAACGTAAGTGGAGGTTTGACTCTGATAAACTTGGGCGAATACCCACAGTTCCAGGGAGGGATTCATTTTGGTGTTTATGTAGGAAATCCAGTTGACAATCCAGTTCAGTGGATCTAGAAAATACAAAGGTTTTCGTTCTGGTTTAAAGCCCTACATGGATGTGTGTGGGCACATGTGTGTTTCTCTGTGTGTGTTCAAACTTTGGTTCATGGTTCAATCAAAAGCTGCTTGGTGGAAATTCTGAGAATTCGAGATCATTGATCTCCGTTTCTCAAGTCCTGGATGTGAGAATTGCCATCGGAACCTTATTCGATTTGGCCTGCGTTTTCCTTAATAAAGGTTTCAACCAACTTGAATAAACATAGGATTTGTTCCTTCAAGTGGGAGGTTCACGCACTGGCTTTGAAGAGCTGTCCTTCCCTCCTGTTTAAAAACAATTATTTCTTTATTTTCATGTTTTCCCTATTCGATTTAAAAACGATTTGTGTGTCCACTTTTCTAAATTTTCCATTCCAATTTCTCTTCCTCTTCTACCCCTCGAGAAACTAAGCAATATGCTACTGATTATACACGTGAAGTCCTGCAAAACAGATTTCCATATTAGCCATGTAGCTGCATCTCTTCTTCCATAAACTCAGTGCCTACTCCCCCTCCTTCCTAGGAGGCGCAGCCTGGGGCTCTGAGTGCGGGATTTGCAGATGAGACTGAAACAATATTCAAGAAGAATCCCAGGAGAGCACTGAGGCCTTCAGGTAGCTCTCCTCCCCCTTCTTGGCTCTTCCAGAATGGGAGCCCGCAGGGGTTGGGTGGGGGTGGGGTGGGGCAGGGCTTGGAGCAGCTTTAGAGCACAGTAGGGCTCTTTTTTGATTTGGACTTTTGGTCTCTTCTTCAGAGTATACTAAGTCTGTCGTGGATCTTCGCCCAGGAGACTTAAGCCCTGGCAGTGGCTCCTTGGGAGATAGAAGCAGGTCTGTCCCAGGCCTCATTGCAGACATGGTAAGAGCCCTTCTGCAGTAGGTCGACAGCTGTGTGACATTTTTCTTTGTTGTGGCTCACTCATTTCAATCACATCCAAGTCTTCCTGACCTCATTTGGGGTTTTCTTGGCAAAGCGGTCTGCCATTTCCCTTCTTCAGCTCCTTTTACAGATGAGGAAGCTGAGGCAGACAGGGTTAAGTGATTTGCCCAGGGTCACCCGGGTGGTAAATATCTGAGGCTCAACTTGAGCTTGGGAAGATGAGTCTTTCCTGGCTCTTGGCCTGGTGCTCTATCTACTTTGCCACCTAACTGCCGATGAATTATAAAATAGTTGTCATCAGAAGTCTTTGTTGCTGGTTAAAACCTTGAATTAGTTCAATTGGAAGAGGCCTAGAAGCCATCGAACACAGTGTCTCAGTCTTTAATAAACCCAAGAAGATGGGGACGGACTCTTCAGTCAACAAAAACCGCTAGAAAACCTAGGAAACCCTCTGCCGAAATGAGATTTACACCAGAGCCTCGTGGCGTACGGCACGGTAAGCTTCAATTGCACCCGAGCCCGTAAATCGAAGAAGTCACAGCACATCTGAAAAACTCGAGGAGTGCCATGGCCAGGGAGGGGATTTTTAACGAAATCACCATTCGTCGTGACAGACAAAATCGACAAGTTAAGTTGAATACAATTTCGAAAGCTTTTGCATGAATCAGATCAATCCAGAAGAGAAATCGCAGTGTGGGAGGAAGAATTTATAGGAACCATTCTGGTTCAGTGTCTCATATTTGGGATATCCTGGGAGTTTATTAAAATGTCTGACCCGAGGCCATCCCCTGAGAGTATTCGGAGTCAGATTCCGAAGAGTTTCCAAAAGAATGGCAGACTGTCTACAGCCTTGCAGAAAGGATGAGAATGAAAACGGAGACGACTTTTAAGTTTCATCTCATGCACGGAAAATGAGCAGAAATGACAAAGACAAAATACTGGTGGCTGAGCTGTGGGAAGGCAGGCACATCGACAGAATTCGACGAGCATTTATTAAATTCCTCTGGTATGCTATGTGCCGAGCCTGATGCTAGGTGTTGGGAGCATAAAAAAAAAAAATCAAGTTTTATTGAAACCGTCTCTCATCTAGTCGTTTCCAGATCTCTCTCTACTCAGTCTTTAACCTTAAACTGCCCTGTTTCCCATAATACCTCAGAATCACGGTATCTCACAACACTGTAAAAGGCCATTATATTAAGGCCATTCCCCAGTCGATGGGCACCCACTTGGTTTCCAGTTTTTTACTCCTGCTAGGTGACATTTGGGTTTTTGTTTTCCATGTGGAGTTGACCTTTACAATTAGTACTGGGTAAGCTCAGAGTTCTCAGATTTCCTAGACTTATTAATCCTCAATGAAAGGCAAAACCCAGCTCTCTGTTCTTGCAAATCTCCAAAGTCCAGTTACCAATTTGCATGTGTGAGACAGCTTCGTTGTATGCTTGAGCCATCGGAGGGAAAACCAGCTTCTTATTCCTCTCACCGCAGATGCACTAATCTCACGATGAATCATACATCGGCTCAAATATTATTCTCATTTTGTATTCGAACATCTTGTCTCCTGTTTTGGGGGTTCCTTTGGAACCAACCACCTGTCTTCCACCCCCAGCTCCTGACCTTCTCTGACCTCCTAGGCAATAATAATCTTTGCCTTCAGGGGCAGCACTTGGTCTTCAGTACTCAACCTCAAGCTTGATTCTGTGTCAGAGTCCAGTGGAAAAAGCACTGGGTTCAAATCCTGTCTCTGCAAGAAGACATTTTCCCTTTTGTGGCCTCAGTTTCCTCATCTGTAAAAGGAAGGAAGGGTGGACTAGGATGATCTCTAGATTCCCTTCCAGTTCTGCCTGTGATTATGTGGAATATATTATGCTCTATATCTACCTATCTATAGTCTTGTCTCTCCAACAGGAGCCAAAATCATTGCGATCTGGCATTGTATTTTCTGTGGCTCATCTGTCTCGCACAGTATGGTACAATACTTACCTCAGATATGTGTTGGCTGATTGAAATATCATCAGTCAGAGGTATAACAAAGAAAAATAGTTAAGCAGAGCCCACTGGCAACAGTGACCATGCCCGAGGGCAACATTCTGCACCCCTGGTTTCCTGCATCTCCATGGAAAACAGAGAGTTGTACTTAGAAAGCGAGTGGGTGCCTGTTGATTGGGGAATAGCCTTAATGTAATGCAGTGATTCCCAAAGTGGGCGCCACCGCCCCCTGGTGGGTGCTGCAGTGATCCAGTGGGGCGGTGATGGCCACACTTTTTTTTTGTATTACATTCTATTCTAAGTTCAATAAATAGTTTCATCACTTCCAGGGGGCGCTAAGTCATATTTTTTCTGGAAAGGGGGCGGCAGGCCAAAAAAGTTTGGGAACCCCTGATGTAATGGAATATTACCATGTCACAAGATATCATGATTCTGAGGCATTAAGAAAAACATGGCAGCTTCAGTTGAAAGACCTCACAGGTTGAGGAGTAGAGAGAGGTCTGCAAATGACTGATTGGATGAAAAAACCTGAGATGTTTTTTTGTTTTTATGTCCCCATCACCTACCGCCAGACGTGGCACGTGGCATATTCTGGGAATTTAATAAATACTGTTGAATTGTATTGCCTTTTCATTCTTCCCCTTGGAAGCCTAAGAATCCTGGAGAGCAACCCTGGAGAGCAACCTGGAGAGGTGGCCTCTTTAGTAACTGTGATGTAAATGAAGTGGTGTATATATGAATGGCTCAGCTTTTAGAGAAGAAACACACTCCAGAACCTTTCCACCATCCCTGAGCCTGACAGGCATCTTTATACTTCTAGGAAGAGGAGGAGGAAGAGGAGGAGGAAGAGGACATCGATAGCCTGGTAGAGATCCATCGGCAGAAGACTGCAAGAAATAGCGTGCGTAGTGGTTCTTCCTTGGTGAGTCGGTTTGGTTTCATAACTGCGCCCCAGGGAGAGGGAAATCCCCTTCCTAGGATTGGGAGAGATCTGAAGGTCCAACCCTTTTTCAGGGAAGGGAAGGCAAATGCATGGGCTCATTGATACTTGGGGGCCACATTTCAGGCCGGATGAGTTAAATAGCCTCCAGAGAAGGGTGACCAAGATGGGGAAGGGTCTCAGGGTTTTGTAGAGGAGAGCTGATTGGATATAGTGGGGGTTTTTCACCCAGAGAAAAGAGGACTTTGTGTCAGGGGAAAATGGGTGGTGCTAGCTGTGGGCAAGGAATTGAAAGGCTGTCATTTGGAACCTGTCTACTTGGCCGCAAAGGGCAGAGCTAGGAACAGAAGCTGAAGGCTTCAGAGGAATATCAGGCATCCTACCTTCTGAAGCAGAGCTGTCCAGGAGTGGCATGGCCTGCCTGAGGAGATGGATAGCCTTCTTCCTCCTGGGAGGTCCTTAGGTGAAGGCTGGCTGCCTGATTTTCAAGGACCTTCCTATTCAAGCCATTGCCAGCTCTGACCTGAGGGATTCTGGGACCAAAGCTTTAGATGCTTAGGATGGACATAGCACAGGTTCCTGTGCTTCATTCTACTGTGCCCCTGACCGGGGGTAGAAAGGGGTCTCTTACCTTACGCAATAGGGGCTGGGACTGTTTTGTATTGCATCTTCGAAGGCATTAACCAAATCCTCCCTTCTGGAACAATGCACACAAAAAAAACCCAAATGGGTGAGATCACACAGTTCATAACAGGTAGCTGATAATCCCTCGTGTTCTGAGAAAGGGCTTGAGCTGTTCCCCCAGGACTGCTCTGTTAAGGTCAGTTGGCCTAGCAAGGATCAAACAAAAAGGACTAGGTAAGGACTTGATCCCCAAGACCAGGACAGCGATAATAAGAAAACCCCGAGTTTGCCCTGGGTAAATTCAAGCTATCTGGCTCAGGCCACTATCTCTTTGGGAATCAGAACTGGCAGATGCTATCGCTCAGCCTCTGTCTATGATTTTTCAAAGATCAATGTCTTGTGATGGGAGATGGGATCAGAAAGAAAGCACAAAAAGAACACCGTAAACCCCAGATCACCGGATGAATGCTAGCTATTGGCATTAATCGTAATCACAATAATAAATTCCCTGATTTTCAAAAAAGGGAAGAGAAGAATCTGTACACTATATGCCAGGGAACTTGATTGTAATTCCTGCCAAAACTCTAGGGAAGATCATGAAAGAAGAGTCAGAGAACAGCTAGAAAGGGTTTCAAGAGGTGATTGCTGAGCCAACAAGGCTTCATCGGGAACAGGATGGGAGGCAAGTAGGTGGCTCAGTTGATTGAGACCTGTACCTAGAGACAGGAGGTCCTGAGTTCAAGTCTGGCTTCAGATACTTCCTAGCTGTGTGACCCTCTGAAAGTCACTTAACACACATTGCCTAGTTCCATGTTGGTGAACCTATGGCACATGTGCCAGAGGGGGCTGCTCCCCTCCCCTCTGGCACATGTGCCTGAGGACATTTCTCACATGATCCACCTCTCTGCCCAGCAGACCAGTGGGGGTGCCTCCTCCCTCCCCTGTCTGGCTTAAGGCAGGGAACTCACCTGCGGCATGAGGGTTGTAATTTGGGCATTCCGTCTAAAAGGTTTGCCATCACTGCCAATGCCTTTACTACTCTTCTGCCTTGGAACCTATATACACCATTAATTCTAAGATGGGTGGTAAGGGTTTTAAAAAAATAGCAGGTCATAGTTTTCTAGATTTTATTAAGTCATTTTATAAAATTCCCTGTGCTCTTCTTGTGGAAAAGACAGAACGATATAGGCAGCTAGGTGGCTTAATGGGTAGAGCTCTGGATTTGGAGTCCAATCCTGAGTTCAAGTTCTACCTCAGACACTTACTTGTACTCAATCTCCCTCAGCCTGTTTCTTCATCTGTAAAACAGAGACAATAATAGCATGCATGTCATGGAGAGATAGCAGAGATATAATGGGATACCATGTCAAGAAAGTGCTCTGCAAACCTTACAGCGTAGATGAATACAAGCTGTTACTGTTCTTGCTATTAGACTGTTAAGCTCCAAACTTTTGTGACTGTGTGCTTCATGAGAGAAAACAATTAGAGCATGTCTCTCTAATATGTGTGTATTTACTTCTTTATAAACTATAATATACATATACTGCTGAGGTAACAATTACGTACCTTATAAAACTTGTACAAAAAAGATAAAATATTTGTGTCAATAGAGAGCCACTGAAATTTACTGAGTGGAAGGGCGGCATGGTCAGGGCTGTGCTTTAGGAAAAATCTCTTTGGCAGCCTTGTGGAAGATGTTCTGAAATGGAGAGGCCAAATCAGATGAGGTACAAGGTGCTGAGGGCCTGTACCAAGGTGAGAAAGACAGAAGGGAGGAGAGATACGAGAGAGGTTGTGAAGGTAGAAATGACAGCATTTGGCAACTGATTGGAATTGAGCCTGGCACTGAGTTTGTGAATACGGGTGACTAGAAGCATAGCAGTGCCCTCAACAATTAGGAAGAAGTTTGGAAGAGGTGAGTGGACTTGCTGGAAAGGATAATGTAGTGACATTTAGGTGAGGCTGTGGCATCGTACTCATCCTAGGAAGTCTCTGAGGCCAGATTTGAACCCATTTTGTGACTTTTTAAAGGCATAATGCCAAAATGTTTTCCAGAATGGTTGTATCAGTCAGTTCACAACTCTCAGGACAGTATATTAATGTGCTTGGCATTCTGTGTCCCCTCCAACACTGACTTTTTCAATCTTTTGTGATGTTTGCCATTTTTAGGGATGTGTAGTGAGATCAGAATTGGGTTTAAATTTTTTTTTTACTTATTAGTGATTTGGAATAATCTTTCTTATGATTGTTGATAATTCGCAATTCTCCTTTTGAAAATTATTTGTTAATATTTTTTGCCCATTTGTTTGATGAGGAATATTTTATATGTTTCTGGGAGTTCCTGACATATCATTGAAAGCAGACTTTTATTAGAAGTATTTGATGAAAAGATTTTCCCCCACAGGCAACTGCATTGACTTTGTTCGTATAAAAGATTCTTAGTTTTTTTAAAGACATTTTTTATTTTCTCTTTTCTGGTCATCTCTGTTCCTTGTTTAGTTAAGACTTCTTCCCTCCCCCCCAGCCATAATTGTACAAGATGTCTTCTTCCATTCTCTAACTTTATCATAACTGTGCCCTTTTATATCATGTGTCCATTTGGGGCTTACTGTGGTATATGGTATGACATACTGGCCTATAGCTAATTTTCTGCCAAATCACTTTCTGGTTTTCAACAACCACTCAATCAACCAACCTACTTACAGCATGCCCGATACATATCAGGCAAGCATTATGCTAGGCACTAAGACTTCAAGTGCAAGGAATGAACCATCTCCTCCACACAGTGAGCTTATGTTCTAATGGGGGAGGCAAAACCCCAACAAATCTGACCCCTTCTGAATACAGAGAAGAATGAGGCTTGAAGAGGGGGAAGATTATACATGAGTATGTGAATCTTTATCATATGCAACTCCAGTTAAAAATAAAAAAATATATAATTCAACACAAGAGTTCCCAAGCTGCCTTGCTGGTTTCTGTGCCCTTCTGAACTTCCTTCTCTCCTCGCATTTTTCTAAATGCTTCATTAACTCTTTTTTTTTAGTGTTTGGTTGGGAGTTTTGGATTCATTACTTGCTTCATGGCAGTTCTTGTGAAGTCAGAGGCCTTATTCAAGTAATTTCTATTCTTGGTTTTCTTGACCTCTGGGCTTGCTTTGGCCTTTGTTTGTCATTTGTGCCTATCTAGTCAGTTTCAGTGCCATATTTTTCTCTTTTTTAGGAGAGCAGGATGATTTTGGCAGTTACTACTATGCCATATAGTTTCAAGTCTAGAAGGGGTATTTACCCTTCTTTCTTCCCCTTACTTGGTCATTTCCCTTGTTACTCTGGACCTATTTTTTTCTACAAATGAGGAAATATTATTTTATCTAATTCTATAATGTTAACCTTCCTGTTGTTTGGTATAGCACGATTTCGATGGCATCCTCATTTTTATTTTGGCAAACATGAAAACAGTTTTTGTAATTTTATTCCCACAAATCTTTCATGGCTCTTTTATTTTGAATGGGCCCATTTCCTTTTGAGAGGCACTGTGGTATAGTGTGGATAGAAAACTGATCTTGGAGTCAGGAAGACCTAGGTTCAAATTGATTCTCTGCTAGCCAGGTTACCCTGGGCAAGTGCCTCTGTCATCCCTCATGTGCTCTCTCTCACTCTTTTTTTTTAGACCCTCACCTTCCATCTTAGAATCAATACTGTGTATTGGTTCCAAGGCAGAAGAGCCATAAGGGCTAGGCAATGGGGGTGAAGTGACTTGCCCAGGGTCACACAGCTGGGAAGTGTCTGAGGCCACATTTGAACTCAGGACTCTCTGTATGCCTGGCTCTCAATCTACTGAGCCACCTTGCTTTCTCCCATTCCATTCATGCTGTCTCATAGGACTAGCTGGTCTCCTTTTGGGGGCACACATTTTTTTTATTTTTTTATTTTATTTTTTTAAATTTTTAAACCCTTAACTTCTGTGTATTGACTTATAGGTGGAAGAGTGGTAAGGGTAGGCAATGGGGGTCAAGTGACTTGCCCAGGGTCACACAGCTGGGAAGTGTTTGAGGCCAGATTTGAACCTAGGACCTCCTGTCTCTAGGCCTGACTCTCAATCCACTGAGCTACCCAGCTGCCCCAGGGCACACATTTTTTTTAATGAAACCTCCTATGTTGAATTCTGTGTACGGCTTTATGCTAAATCATCTTTCTACCTTTAATGGCTCTTTCCGTTCCTCCTTTGGTGCCCTCTAAGTCTGAGCCCTCGAAGGCAGTGGTATTTCGAGATCCCCAGCCGTAGAGCCTTGCCAGGAGAATATGGAGTTTACAAAGATGGCCTTCCGTCTGATGTAGTGGAAACTCCAAGAGTTTAAATTCCTCTGGTCTGGCCTTTGGGAACCTGTAGCGAGGAGGTGACTGAGTTCTCATGGGCTATGCCAAGGATGACAAGCTCTGGCAGGTTCTACAAGGCTTGACAGCAGTCTGTTTCTATTTTCTAATGACTGGCTCACCTAAGCTCAGAGAGGCTTAGCGGCAGTAGGCTGCCATTTTGGCTGTGGTGACTCAGGAACCAAAGCCCTGTGCCTGGCATGTAGCAGAAACCAAGTCGTTCGAACTTCATTTCTTCTCTCTGCTCCCCACCGCCCATCCCGCCATATAGCCAAAGCAAATGATGGGTAAATAATGATGTGCACAGAAGCCTACTAGGAAAAGGAAAGCAATGGATAGGGACCCACGTCACGTCCTCCATGATTTCCACATGATGTTAAGAGATGTATAGGAAGGCCTTCTGTGGGTTGAGCGGACCTCCCTCCACCCTCCATCCCTCACCATGTGAGGCTCTACAGGGCCACATACACGATTGGGGCCCAGGATGGGTGGGCACAGAGAGTTCTCGCATTAAAATTTGGAGTTTCCCATTTTCCCCTCTGTGAGGCCTTGGACAAGTTACGAAGCTTCTCTGAGTCTCGGTTTCTTCATCTACAAAAGGAGGGAATTGAACAATATGACCGCCGAGGTTGCATTCATTTCTAAATCTAGGATTCTCTAAATGTGCAATAGCCGAGGTCATCAATAAAGGGCCTAATTGGCATTCTGGAATGTTCTAAGGTCATTGAAGGAAATGACTGATTTTAGTTAGAAGATGGTGGGAATGGAGAGGTGATGTTTTTTCCATCCTGGTTCACTGACCCCTCTGAAGTCTTTCTGTGGGTTTTTGAGTGGCTCACCTAGCATGCATACTCTGTTCCTTGTTCTTGGCAAGGTTTACTGCCAAGCTTTCTGGGGTTGGTCTAGACCTGTGGTGGCAAACCTATGGCACATGTGCCAGAGCGGGTGTGAAAGGGAATTTTGGGGAGAAGAAACAGGTTTGCAGCAGAGGGGAATGGAATTCTGCTGGAATTACGGACACGGGGGTAAACCTGCTTAGAATATTGACATGGAGCTCAGATAATTGAAGTTGAAGTGATTTGGTTCACCTCAGAGAGGGAAAACCCCTCCAAAGCAACCATGAAAAGTTTATCAGCTTCCCTTCTGTAGAGATAAATCAGGCAGCAGATTCAGATGATGCTAAGAATGGGAACAGGAACGGTTTGGGAAAGGATAGAGATCCACAGTGGGTCAGAGCTGGGTCTCCAAGCTGGTTTCGGCTTCACAGCTTTCAACCAACTCCCCAGGCTGGTCGTTAGGATCTCCAGACCCTCTCTCCTGCTACATCCTAACCAGGCTTACCCTGGTATCTCTAGTTCCAGCAGAATTCCATTCCCCTC
Organism: Gracilinanus agilis; assembly: GCF_016433145.1. Lineage (NCBI taxonomy): Eukaryota > Metazoa > Chordata > Mammalia > Didelphimorphia > Didelphidae > Gracilinanus > Gracilinanus agilis. The sequence continues at coordinate 53,901,332 of NC_058136.1, read as the reverse complement.
TGCTGCAAACCTGTTTCTTCTCCCCAAAATTCCCTTTCACAGGGGGCACTCAGAGCCCTCTCTGTGGGCATGTGTGCTGTCGCCCCAGCCCAGAGTTTGCCAGAGTTCATTACTAGAAGGCCGGCCGCTCTCCACGGGCACCTGAGGGCATTTCTCACGTCACCCACCCCTCTAAAAGGTTTGCCATCACTGGTCTAGATAGACCTGTGGGAGGGCACTGAGACTTCCGAGGCAAGAACTTTATTTTCTCTAGAGCACGATGGGCAGCACGGCGAGCATCTACAGCGAGGCTGGGGAAATCGGCAACATCTTGATAACGGGGGAGATTGCCATCTCCTTGCTGTATGAGCTGTCCTCACAGACCCTGCTGGTTCATGTGAAAGAGTGCCGCCAGCTGGCATTTGCTGATGACATCAAGAAGCGCTCAAACCCGTAAGTGCTTCTCAAACCCGACACTCTGAGAGGGCAGATAGGGTGCTTTGGGGCTGGGGAGAGCCTCTGAAGAACTAGGGGCTGAAGAGGGAGAACTAGAGAATGCTGGGGACTGGAGGTCAAAAGGGAAGGGTGTCAGGTGTGCTGGTGGAACATTATGGGGACATTTCCTGCTCGGAGTGTATCAGGAGTGGGGAGAGCAGCAGATAGGGATCTGGAGGAGACTCAGTGACGCGATTGGCATTTGCAATATTCTCCAGGTATGTGAAGATTTACCTCCTACCTGACAAATCCCGACAGGGGAAGCGTAAAACCAGTGTCAAACAGGGCACGGTCAACCCAGTATTTGATGAGATTTTCAGAGTGAGTACCCCCCACCCCTGGGGCCGATGGCATCTCATCTGGACCTAGTCGAAACGGGTTTGAGTGGGTCACCTCAGGGCCTGTGCAAACACCCAGGACACTTACGTGCTCAGACAACTTTCCAGATGCCCGGGGCAGTTGGGAAGTAGAGGCTCTTAGGGGAATGGGCTCCTTTGCTGTCCCTTCTGAAGGTTTGGAGGCCTCCCTCCCAACTCTGAGGTAAAGAACCAGTTCTGGGCTGGGGTGTCCCTTGGATATCTGGTAGTTGTGTGATATGGGGCAAAGTGAGGCCTTAGCACAGCGAAACGGAAAGGGTGGGCAAGCCCTTGTAATTAGTAACCCAGGTGGGAGCAGAAAGGAGAGGCCACTCATTGTCTTTTGGCCTTGTTGGGGCCGAGGCTCCCTTGGGGTGACCAGTATTAGATACGTTGCCCTGTAGGGGCAGGGCTCCACATTTCTTTCTCCCTTGATCCTGGACATCTGCACTCTTTTCCACAGTATGAGATCCCCAGATCCCTGCTGTCTCAGAGGCTCTTGCAGTTTTCTGTCTGGCACCATGGCCGCTTGGGCCGCAACACTTTCCTGGGAGAGGCTGAGGTCAACATGAACTCCTGGAAGCTAGAGAAGCCTCTTGATCAGTGGCTCTCCTTGCATGGAAAGGTATGGCTACTTCCCACTCCCAACAGCACCTTGTTCGAGTTTTTTCAAATGAAAAATTTGTTGAAATCTTCTCTTTCCATATCATATTCAAAGGCTCCCCCTCCCCCCCCCAACCATCCTGCCAACCTTCCTTCCCTCGGAACTAAGAGAAATGCACAAAATCAGCCGGCACAACGGCCACGTCTGAGAAAGCACACGTTCCTCTCCCCACTCACCTCATACCACTCCATTCCAAGGTGAAGAGGGATGCATTTCCTCATCTCTTCCTCAGGGCTAGAACCGAGCATCAATCTGATGGGATCCAGCATCACTGGAGCGATCTTTTCCACTCACTTCTCTGTTTCCACTTCCGTTACTCTGTATCAGTTCGTGCGGGTCTTCTCCTGATTCTCTGCTCTCCTCACGTTTGCCCTTTTTTTATTCCATGATCCTCCTATCTCACAGTTCATTCAACTTCGTCCCAAGCAGTGCTTGCCCTCTTGGGCTTCAGCTTTGTGAGAAGCAACTCAGTAGGGAAGGTTCCTGTCTCAAGTCAGCTCAGTCATGATTTGAACATCCAGGGCCCCTACCACATGGCAGGCAGACTTTCGGATGCAGTTGGCAGAGTTCTGCTGCCCCCTTCTGGCTTCTACATGCGTTTCTGATTTCGTGTGTGTGTGTGTGTGTGTGTGTGTGTGTGTGTGTGTGTGTGTCTTGTTAAGCCCCAGCTGGGCTTTGAAAGACTTTGAACCTGCCTTAAAATATTTGCAGGCCACGATCTTGTTACTTTGGACATGTTTCCCCCTGGGTTTACATGATACAGATTGTGTTTTCTCTTAGGCGACAGTGGCAGCAGTTGTAAAAGGGGTTCTTTTGGCTCTGACGGATGATTTCCTCTGTTTGGGGAAATGCCTTCCACTAATACAGACTGGCCCTAACTTAAAGCCTTCAGAGAGTTGCCTGGGGCCCAGAGAGCTTCTGTGACTTGCTCAGAGATACACAGCCAGCATGCTTCCTTTCTTTTTTTTAACCCTTACTTTCTCTCCTAGTATCAGTTCTAAGAACGAAGAAGGGCAAGAGCTAGACAATTAGGAGTAAGGGACTTGCCCAGGGTCACACAGCAAGGAAGAATCCAGATATAAACCTTGGTTCTCCCAACTTTAGACCTGGTGCTGTAGCCACTGTACTACCTAGCTGCCCCTTACAGATACTCTTTCAAAAGCAGGACTCGAATCTAGGTTTTCCTCACTTTAAGATCATTTACTAATAAGTATGTAAATGTCCAACTGATTGACGACACTTTGGAAATCCAAATTTGGATTCATAACTGAATCAACTATCTGTTTATCTTGTCCAAAGAAGCTCTGCCAACTTTACCTTGAATTAAGTTTCCCTGGTTGTATAATTTACCACATTTTTAATAAAAGCTATTATTGGGGCGGAAGGATTACATTCAGTGGTAGCACATCCCGTCTTCCTTTCTGCTGTGAAATGATGAGGTTTGGATGAAGAAGGTGGGAGAGAATTGGCTTGTAGGTCACAGGCCTGGGCAACTTTCTTGTTTACTTTCCACATGTTAAAACTAACTTTATTTTCAAAATCATATACCTACATGCCTGTTTCCTTTCAGTTTTTCTCTCATCTATTTATTTATTTATTCATTCATTCATTCATTTATTTATTTATTCATTCATTTATTTATTTGTTTGCTTGTTTGTTTATTTATTTATTTATTCATTTGTTTGTTTGTTTGTTTGTTTATTCATTCTTTCATCCATTTATTTGTTTGTTTGTTTATTTGCTCGCTTATTTGTTTATTTATTTATTTATTTGTTTGTTTGTTTATTAAAGCCCTCACCTTCTGTCTTGGAGTCAGTACTGTGTACTGGCTCCAAGGCAGAAGAGTGGTAAGGGTGGGCAATGGGGGTCACACAGCTGGGAAGTGTCTGAGGCTAGATTTGAACCTAGGACCTACCCAGCTGCCCCCTCAGTTTTTCTTTTTTAAAAAAAAAAATTTACATGCAGACAAGTTTCTTTGCTTTATCTGTGGGTAGTAATTCAAATTCACCTGTAGATTATCCTAGGATTCCGGGAGCTTTCTCTTATTTTATTAGATTTACCAAGTCTGTCGCCACAGACTAGAACTCCCGAGCTGAAAGATGCCTTAGACATCATCTTGTCCCACTCTGTCATTTTACAGACAAGAAAACAACAGAGAGGGAGTTTTGGAGGATAGAGAAGCCTCCCTCTGTTCCTCCCTTCCTTCATCCCTTCCCCTTTATCCCTCTTTCCTTCTCTCCCTCCCTTCTCTCCTTTCATCTCTTTCATTCTTCCTTCTTTTCCTCCCTTCTTTCCTTCTGCCCTCTCTTCCTTTGTTCTTTCCATCCTCCCTTCTTTCCCCATCCCTTCTTCCTTCCTTCCTCACTCCCTTCCTCCTTGCTTTTGTCTTTCCTCCTTCCCTCCCTTTCTCCCTTCTTTCCTCTCTCCCTCCCTCCCTCCCATCTTATCACCCTTTACATTTTCTAATTATCATTGATTTGGAGTATTTTTCCATATGGCCCTCTAGCTTGGACTTCTTCCCTTGAGAAAGCCACCTAGTCTTTGACCACTTCTCAAATGGAGAACGTTCTTATTCTTATAAGTTTGAATCAGTGTCTTATTTTATCCAGAGAAATGAGACCTTAGAGAAGCTTGATGGAGAGCTCTCTCTCCCTGCACAGGTTCACCACTCGTGCGCTATTCTTAGCTGCACTGGATTTGTTTGTGCAAAAACTTTATTTTATGCTATTGAAATTGTCCATTTTTTTTTCTGGGCTATTCTTTAGCCCCTGGTTGGTCATGACGTCTTCCTCTCTCCATAGATCTGAAAGGTAATTTTTCCCATGCTCCTCTCCTGGCTGAGCCTTTTGGCCATTTGAAGCTCATCTCAGTATAGGGTAGGCAATATGGGTTTGTCCCTGATTTCTGCCAGCCCGCTTTCTAGTTTTCCCAGTAGTTTTTGTGAAACTGAACCGTTTTGGACTCTAGTAAGTGGGGTCTTTGGGTTGACAAATGAGGAAAATGACACATGTTGAAGGGACTTGGGAAAGAAAGTCTTTTGCATGAATATTCTGTTAGTAGAAATGTCGCTTCCCTCATCCCTAAAATGTGCCCAGCCTTGGACTAGAAACACCTCTGTTAGACCTCCTCCTCAGAGAGGTCCAAGAAAGAAGAAAAGGATTTATATATATATATATGTATATATGTACTTCTAGTAGCTTGCTTTGGTATAGCAAAGCCCTGGAAATTAAATGAGTGTCATCCCCTGGGGAATGGTGATTGAATTACAGTAGATTGAATCCTGCTTCATATACCAGTTCTGTGCCCCTGGGCAAGTTATTTAAATTCTCTCAGTCTCCGTTTTCTCATCTGTATAATGGAGACACTAATAGCACATACCACACAGGGATCAAATGAGAGAACATAAAGAAAACTCTTTGTAATCCTTTAAAGGCTATGTAATGACAGTGTTACTGTAATACAGTGATTCTCAAAGTGGGCACCACCGCCCCCTGGTGGGTGCTGCAGCGATCCAGGAGCGGTGATGGCCACAGGGGCATTTATCTTTCCTATTAATTGCTATTAAAATGAAAAAAATTAATTTCCAGGGGGCTAAGGAAGATTTTTTCTGGAAAGGGGGCGGCAGGCCAAAAAAGTTTGGGAACCCCTGCTATAATGTGTTGCTACGGTGCCATAAGAAGTAAGAAAAGGAAACCATTGAGAACATTTGTACTTGGAAAAATGTAAGAACAATACAACGATTCCCAATAACCCGAGATGGAGCAAGCTACCCCCCTCCTGACAGGTGATCAAGTCAAAATGCAAAAGACGACTTACATTTTGAGAATTCTGACTATTTGGAAATCTGTTGTATATGGCTATGCATGTATGTTACAAGGGTTTTGTTTTTCTTTTTTTCCCCATAGGGTAGGTGTAGTGAGAGGGAAGAGGGAGCTATGGATTGGCTGTAAAATAAAGAAAGGAAAGAGAGCCATTGAATGATTTTTAAATACACAGGGATGGACAAAAAGAATGCTAGGAGCAATCATAGACAAGTAGGACAGCTTAGAAAGTCATATCTTGAATCTCTTAAAAGGCACGCTGGAGGGGGCAGCTGGGTAGCTCAGTGGATTGAGAGCCAGGCCTAGAGACGGAATGTCCTGGGTTCAAATCTGGCCTCAGATACTTCTCAGCTGTATGACCCTGGGCAAGTCATTTAACCCCCATTGCCTAAAAAAAAAAAAAAAAAAAAAAAAAGGCACGCTGTGCATGACTGAGTTCATAGTTCCATGCATAAGCCTCTTTTTCTGTTCTCCTATGTAGGTGGAAATGACCCTTTTATTTGGTCTTAGCTACATTCAGAACAAAGAAAAAGGATAGGGATCGAGCGCTAATCCTGTGCTATCTGAGGGGCTCTGGCCTAGGTACCCTCTCCTCACTGCAGTCCCATTGATAGGAAGGAGAAGTGACAGAGGTTTCTGCGTAGCTCTGCCTGTGGCTCCAGATTTGCTAGAAATGCTTTTCGTGACATGGAGTTCTATATTGGTGCTGATGAGCCAGAGAGGGCCTGGACAGAATTCTAGCCAAGATGAAAATGGCTGGAAGGGTTTTGCTCAGGCTCTTTTGGCTTTTAACAGCTTCCCCCTCGGAGGCTCCAAGAGCTCCTTGAGTTTGTGTGGCAGTCAATACCTTGGGTGCCAACAGAAACCTCAGCTCTCGGGGGCTTAGACAGGGGGCCTTTCTGCTGGAGGATATTGGAGCCCAGGGCTTTGTTACACATAGTAGGCATCATACGCCACAGATTAGGAGCAAAAAGACCGTAAGAGGCTATCTAGTCGGACCGCCTCTTTTCAGAGATGAGGAAACTGAGGCCCAGAGCAGGGAAGGGACGTAGCCAACCAACCAACAAGTTCACATAGATAACAAGTAACAGAGCTGGCATACGATCTCTAATCATCCGATTTCAAATCTCACCTTCTTTGTTCCACACCACGCCATCTCCCTTAATAAATGTTTGTTGGATTGCACCAAATTAATGGGTCCAGAATTTGGTACGTGTGTTCCCTGAGTAGTATGGGTAGTGGCCTAAGCAGAGGCGCCTTTTGTTGCTGCAACTCTGCTTTCTCTAAAGAACTATGGCCCCATCCACCACTCGGGACCACTACCTAGAACAGGTTGTGCGTTAGGTGATGCTGACGGATATTCCTGTACTGGAAGAAGCATCTCCTGGCACAGCTCTCAGCCATGCCCAAACACCAGCCACCAAGCCCAGAGTGACTTGGGGGCTTACTTGTGTTTCAGATCAGTGCTGAGACCCTGGCTGGCATCCTGCCGAAAAAAGGCGAGTTGGTGGTTTCCTTGAAATACATCCCGGCCTCCAAACTGCCGGTTGCGGGAGACCACAAAAAAAGTGAGTATTCTCTGAAGTCCTCGACTGTAATTATTTCGGCCTTGGCCAGAACACCAGATGCTTCGGTTCCGAGAGTTTGCCTGGCATTTGGAGGTTGTGGAAAGGGGGCCGCCTAGTACTGGCGAACTGCTAGGCCTCCTGGGAGTGACTGGGCTGCTGTGTATATTGGAGCCTTTGGCCATCTAAATAGGAGCCTGGCCTCGCTTGCTCTCTCCATGCCCTGCCAGCCCCAGTCAGATTTTCTTGTACTTCATTCCCAGGAGGCCTTGTTCTGCCTATAGAAGTACCTGGTGCTCAGCACTCCAGTCTGATCTTGGTTCAGTTGTCCCCACTGCTGGATGCTAGGGAGTAAGCTCACTGTGGGTGGCCTCCTTTACAGGCAAAGGTGGGGATGGAGGAGAACTCCAGGTGTGGATTAAAGAAGCCAAGAATCTGACTGCTGCCAAATCTGGAGGCACCTCAGACAGCTTTGTCAAAGGGTGAGTCTTTGGCCCAATTTGTCCTAAATAGTGGCAGAGTGAGAAAACCAAGAGAGAGGCCATTGCTTGGAATTCCACTTGCTCTTTGCATAGGAGCCCATCCTTGGCTCCCCCTGGCCCTTGTCCTAAATGAGAGGCAACATTTCATTGCCCTAAACCCCTCCCTTGAGACTCTGCTCATTTAGGATTTCGGTTAGGTACAGAGTCGAATTTAATAGGCGCTCTTTTTTGATCCAGCCCTGTGATTTCATTGACATAGGGAATGCTCAATAAGGAAGCTCGGTAGCAATGGAGATGGGCAAGACCTCTGCAACTTAATCTTAAAACAAGGATTCTTAAGTTGGGGTTCCTGAACTTTGTCAAACAGTCATTTTGATAAGTCTAGTTCATTAGAATTAATTTCCTTTGTAATCCTACGGATTTTGTTTTGTTTTTAAAACCATTACTTGGGGAAGGCCACCCTAGCTCCAAAGGGGTCCACAACACCAAAAAGGTAAAGAACTCCTGTTTTAGAGGGTGGCACTGCCTAGGCCAGTGATGGTGAACCTTTTAGAGATGGAGTGCACAACTGCATGTGAGCCCCTCCCTCTACCCCAGACAGGGGAGGGAGGAAGTGCTCCCCTTGGGCTGCTGAGCAGAAGGGCAGGTGATGGGAGAAATACCCTCAGGCATGTGTGGAGAGGAGGAAGGGAGCAGCCGCCTCTGGCACCCTCCAGCACGTATGCCATAGGTTTGCCAACGTGGGCCTAGAGTCACATGGCTACGTTGTGGCGGAGATGGAGTTTGGACCCAGGACTCCTTGACTTCATGGTCAGCCCTACACTGGTCTCTGACTAATGCCCCTACTAGCTCTCAGTCATCTAGCACTCGAAGGTTGGCAGAATACTTTCTATATCTTACTCTGAGCCTTATTATACCAGCCACAGTCTTGCGAGAGGGAGGGGCTATAATTACTCCATTTGGAAGGGCTTACAGGGCTTTATACTGTCTGCTGCTGTTGCTTCATAGCATAGAAGTGGAATTCTCAAAAGGGTCTTCAAGACCCATGGCAGCTCCTATGGAGGGGAAAAGGCTTCAAGTAGGAACCTGTTGATGCCAGGTATGCAGACGAAGGCTCGTGACCAGGTTGGCCAAAGGGCTGTGACAAACAGTCCTCAGAGACCATCTCTCAGGCCGTAAAGGGGTGAGATCCATGTCACAGGGTCACTTCTGCTGATACGAGCCTTCTAATTAGATCTTCACACAATCTTATAAAATAACAGCGCTCCGTTTGGTCCCCTTGTCCACAACGTGGCATCGGAATCACTTGGCTGTCCTAATAAGGCGGCGCTAGTTCATGAAATAACATGTTGCCAGCATCAACCCAGTCCTGGATCTCCCCCTCTGACCCAGCTGTGATGTTGATGGGTACCCATTAAGTTCTTTAAGAACTCATGTCTGATCGGGCCTAGAGCTTTCCCGAGGACCTGACTCATCCTTGACCCCTTCCTCCCATTCATTAGCCTAAGAGGCAGCACTCTGTATTGGATCCAAATCTGATCTTGGATTCAGGAAGCCCCGGGATTAGATCTCACTCTGATGCTTCCTCTGGCCAAGTTAGTTCAGCTCTCCAAGATGAGAATCAGTGCTCTAAGACTAATGGGCGGAGAGCAGACCCCGCACTTGGAAAATGACCCGGGTCAGTGATCTGAGAGGTGGCATGGCAAAGCAAAGAGAATTCTGGGCTGGAAGTCAGGAGTCCTGGATTCAAATCCCACCTTCAATCCCCACCCCTCACCCCCAAGCTGGGCAGGCATGGGCTGCTAACTTAACCCCTTTGTAGCTTTGTTTAAAACAATGGAGATAACCTTAACCTCCTGGGGCTATCGTGTGGATAACACTTGGCAAAACCTTAAAATGCTGTCCTTACTATGAGTAGTTAGTAGTAGTAATAATTAGTAGCAGTACAAGGTGGGGGGGGGGTCTGCTTTAACAGAAAACAAGGAGGGGGGAGTGCCTTTGGGGGGTTATCAGGGTGGGGCTCCATTTTTCAGGCTAGACTCATGTGGAGGGGAAAAGGAACAGGGCCCATTAATCAGGGGCTCTTCCTCTCTCACTGCCCTTCCCATTGGCCAGATACCTCCTTCCTATGAGGAACAAGACCAGCAAGCGTAAGACCCCAGTGGTGAAGAAGAGCTTGAACCCCCACTACAATCACACCTTTGTTTACTATGGAGTGAAGCTGGAGGATCTGCAGCATGTGTGCCTGGAACTGACTGTGTGGGACCGGGAACCCTTGGCCAGCAATGATTTCCTGGGAGGAATCCGGCTGGGTGTTGGTACTGGTAAGATCACTGTGTCACCCCCCCTCCCCCATCCCCTGCAGCCCCAACCCCTTGCAGTTTCTGAAGACCCTCATCCATGTGTGATACTTGGAGATTCTCCCTTTCTGAGTTTGGGTTCCTGCTCTCTGCCTTTGTGTAAGACTTTGTCTTCAAGGGTCACTGAGGCTTATGGGAAGAGTAAGTCAGTCTAATCCTTGCTGCACCTCCCCAGCTTCCTTCCACCTTGCCCCAGCTTCCTTAGCTTAGAGCATGGGGAAACTTTGCTTTCCCTACTGCCAAGTTGACATTTGTAGGAGGGCTGTAGTTCGGCCGTGAAATGTCATCGGCTGGTTTGTTTTGTTTTAGTTTTTTTGGTCTAGACTTGCCTATGATTTCACCCGAGTGGGGAATTCCCTGCCATAGAAATTCTCCCTCATTCATGCGGATTGGCTGCTTATCAAGAATTTCTGTTCTTAGAGAGTTGTCTGGTACCCCCAGATGCAAAGGGATTGGTCCATGAGCAGAAGCAGGATTGGAACCCAAGTATTTCCTCATTTTAGCAGGATTTGATATGATCTCTGGCCCTCTGACCACCATCCCATGCAGACTCTCATCATGGCTAGTTATCTGTAATGAGTCTCATCTCAAGACTCTCCCATGATGCAATGGGCATTAAAGTCCTAATGTCGGTATGGGAATCCCTTTCTCCTGAGCTGAAGGCATGGATGGAGTCTTGGCGGTATAGGAATATCTTAGGGGATCACTCCTGTCAGTCCCTCTTAGGAAAGACAGACTCCTCTATGAGGCACCCCATTTCTTTGGGACACCCTTTGTCTCAGTCTCAGTTGGTGGATCTCTCTTCTCAGGCATCAGTAATGGGGAGATGGTTGACTGGATGGACTCTGCTGGGGAAGAAGTGAGTCTGTGGCAGAAGATGCGTCAGTACCCAGGCTCCTGGGCAGAAGGGACCCTGCAGCTCCGTCCCACCATGGCCAGGCAGAAGCTGGGGTCCTGAGCCCTGGCTCTCCCTGAAGCTGCAGGACCACCAGGCAGGCCAAGCTTGAGAAAATAAGAGCCCGGCTTTGTACCACCTCATTACCCATGTAGACACACACGTGTGCATGTATAGCCGTGCTCTCTGTGTAGCTTGCCATCCTGCAGTGAAGGTGGGGATTATTTCTTTTAAAGCAACCCCAGTACTATTGGGTTTATTCTTGGTCAGTGTTTGTGCTTGTGTTCAGTCTAAGCTTGTTTTCCTTCTTGTAGACTCTAGCCTCACCTCTCCGTTTTGGGTCAGGGTTAAATGTAGTGTTTAGGGACTTGAAACCACCAAGTTTTCCATCCTCTTCTACTCTATACCTGCTCCCAGGGAGTCCATGGCCTCTTGGGTCTTAGCCTTTGCCCCATTCATGTGGGTCCTGAGGTATATGTACCCCTTGCCCAAGGCTGCCAGGGGCAGAAAAAGGTAGAAGAGAGCAAACATCAAGCTCATCTCCTTGGGAGATGAAGGCCCTCCCTCCTCAGTACTCAGCAGGGCAGCTGGGCTCCTTTGTATTTCAGCCTCTTTTCAGTTCCTAGTCAGTTGGGCGAGAGGGAAGGGGGCCAACTCATTGCTTTTCTTTTTAAAGAGGTTCCCCTGAATTGGATTCCCCCCTCCCTCCTCCCAAACTCCACGTATCTTGGCAAGTCTTCATCAATGGTAGTTGGATTCAGTGTGTAAGACACTGCTAAGGCCCTCGGATATGTTTGTCAGAAACCTTGGGCTCAAGGAGTTGTTGTCTAATAGTGGAAGAGCAGCTTAAAGGCAAAGGAGAGATCCAGGCAAACTATTCTGTGTCTGCGGCTTGGAGAAGGCTTCACAAATGAGTCAGAACCTAAGTTGGGTCTCCAGGGAAAGGGAGAAGCCTCCTGCCAACAACCAGGGGGACAGGAGGGGGATTCCATTTGAGATATGGAGGGTGGTATAGCAAAGATGAGCCAAAGGCAGGACAAGGCCTTAGCATCTCTACTGACCAGTAGTTGATGCATTGATTTTTCAAGTAAGCCCAGACTTTGTGCTTGACCTAGAATGTTCAGGAAAGGATCTCCAGTATGGGTCCTCCATAGGTTAGGTCTAGTGGCTGGGAATGAATTCTCTAATGCTTGCTCAGCCTGTTTCATGCTGACAAGACTTCCTTCCCCCCCATCCCCAAATGCCCTTACCTATATTGAGTTGTCAGCCAAAGGAGATACCTGGGAGAGGAAACCACTTTCAGTGGAGCAAGCTTAACCAGCTCTTGCCCAAATAAGCCAGCTGAAGAAATTGCTGTTGTGGGGAGGAATTGGATGGAGGTTATCTGGATTGTTAGGGGTTTGGTTTCATAGCGTCAGGCAGGGAGAGGGCCCTGGCTACAATTTGTTGTGTTTCTGTTTGCCACCTTTTAAAATGTTCTTTCGTTTTAATAAAGCTTTCTTACTTGCCTGCCCTTTGCCTTGGTTCATTCTCTGGATCCTGCCTGAGGTTTCCTAATATCCTTGCCCTCTTCTGTGTGGCTGGGAGGGTAGCAGCCAGAGTGGTACATGCCCTCTCGACTACTCAAGTCCTTCTTCTAGGAAATGGCACCTCCATTAGCACCATTATTCACTCACTAACTAAAGCACAGAATCTCTGAGCTGGAAGGAACCTGAAACTCTCGAGGCTGATGCATACCTGAGTGAGAAGCCCCTCTTGGCCTTACCTGAGCAGTGCCAATCCTTATCATCACGTACCGAGCATTTCCACCCCTCCTTAAACGTCACCGCAGTGTCTTGTCTCCATGAATCTCACCATTCTCCGAAGGATAGCCAGGGCTTGTGGGGGGTGGGGGGTAGGGTAGGGGGAGAGATCTGGGGATTGAGTTGTCATTCTGCTTGTCGTTGGACTGCAGACTCCCTGAGCTTTCTAGACCACCAGGGCTGGGTTTCTTTCCCTCTGGGCCTGCCAGTTCACCAGGCTACCTCAACTTTGAGAGGAAGAGAATACAGCTACACATAGCCCACACAATGAGAAGCCCTCGAGCCCCAAAGCTTCCGTGGTTGGGGATCAGGGGCAACACAATTTGATACCATGGAAGGGGATGAGTCAACTCAAACATCTCAAAGGACTATTTAATAACAAAGTCACACAAGCCAAAGGTTTCCAATACTCTCCGGTCAGTTTTTTAGCTTAAAGATATGTGTATGACATAAATTGGTATGGAGTGTGCATGAAGACAGGACTAGGTTTTTGGCTTGGTTCTAGGCCTGGCTCTGTGTTAGTCTTAGAGAGCCAGCCAGGGGTAGCCCAATGCACTGGAGCCAGGAGGTCTGGGTTCAGATTCTGGCTCCCAAATTTGATCATATTGTAGGCATGGGCAAATCAGTTTACTTTTTGGTATTTCAGTTTCTACTCTTATGAAATTGGGATTTTGCATTTCCTCTCTCAGGTCTATGGGAGGAAAGCAATTGGTGAACCTTAAAGCCAATAGTCCTGTGTGAAGCAGCTGATGATAATCATGGCATCTTTTGAAAGAGAGCGGGGTTGGACCCTGTGGCTTCCCACCAGAGAGGGCTGGGAATTTCAGAATGTATTTATTTGGATGGCATTTCATTTCAAAAGAGGATTTGATCAACTCTTACCCAAAGGCTATAGCAGGACTGAGGGGATCTCTTGGTGGTAATGAAAGCACTGCCCACAAACAGGCACCTTTTCCTTCTTGGGGAAGAGTAAGGTGAGGCCTATGAATTACGACGAGGGAACCACCCCCTGAAAGTGTCTTCAGGAAGCTCCTGGCTGGGACTTGGCTCAAGGTTTCCGGGCCCTGTTATGCTACTTTGCTTCTGGGACTTCAGACATGCTAGGTAGCTCTGGTCTGCCAACTGAAATACAGCTCTGCTATAATCAAGGGTGTTGCTCTTACTCATTATTTGACCCTGACCTTCAGAACTGGAAGGTCCAGTCTTTCTGGATGTCTTCCACATGGAGTTCACTTGTGCTTTGCATTCTAAGACAGAACCTGCCCACCTCTGAGTTGGTGCTCCTTCTCTGACCTTTTAAGCTTTCCTGCATATCCCATTGTCCCACTCTAGCCCACAACTACTTTTTTTCCTAGCTTTACTGGATTTTCAAATGCAGTTTTCCTTCAAACTCTCCTGTAAATAGTGCTTTCTCCTTTCCTGGCATAGGGCAAGGAACCCATGTTCCCTGCCCATTAGGCAAAGACGTGAGCTTGACCTTTTCCCTGCCTCATCTGTACGCTTTTTGGGTCCTTGAGTCACACTTTGTTTAGGGCTTTGCTTTGAGCAATCCATATCTTAAGCTAAAATCCCTGGGGCCACCTTGGAATAGATATCTGGGTTAAAAGCCAGTCTAGTCTATTGGTTTTAGCCTGGCCAATAATAATCCTGCCACCTTCCCTTCAGGTGCCCCTTCACACCAAACAAGGGCCCTGAAGGAAAAGGCTCCTAACTACCTGGTGTGTTATTGGGCATTAGGCCAGGACAGAAATTAAGTAAAGGGCCTGAGTAGCCACAGGAGAGGAACTCTCCACACAGCCTCAGTGAATAGAGCTAAAGCCTGGGCCATGCATAAAAGGCAGGAATGAAAAGGCCTTTATCCAACAACCCTCCTTCACTTCTGGGCAGTTCTTAAGCCTCTACCCTCACTGGACCTAAGATGGAAAAGGGAAGATATATCTGAATATAATAGTTTCACAGGGCCCTTGGAGGGAGCAGCAGGAAGAGAAGCTACGGTTTGTTCTTGGACAACTTTGGTGGGAGCTGGAAGGGCAAGCTGCTAGGACAAAGTGGGTAAGTAAGATGAGCTAAGAGTACAACTTATTCTTAGGATAAGGCAAAGGGAGAAGCACTGGGAAGAAAAATCAACGACTAGCAAAGTTCAGTGCTATACATGCCATGCCCTTCCCTTCCCCTCCCTTCTCCTTCTCTTCCCTCTCCCAGACCATGTGAAGGGAAGAAGGGTTAATTCTGTGGCTGGTATCAGGGAAAGGGAGCCAGTTAAAACACACATTCTGTTGGTGAATGAACAGAGGGGTTTATGAACTTCTGGGAGCTTGAAAGGTTGAGGGGAGGGGTGGCAGAAGAAGGAACATGGCCCCCAGCCACTGCCAACAGATCTTAGATTCTTATGGAATTCTCTTTGTGTTCGTTGCCATCCAGAAGATAGCCACTGCTGAACCTGACAGGCCTAAAGAACCCCACTCACCCCCAGATCCCTGAAAACCTCCCGGGGGGGGTGGTGTGGGTGACCTGCCCCCTGCTCTGTTCTTATCTCTCTGGATAGCTGGTCACCCAAATAGAAAAAACTCCCTATTGATTTCTTTTCTGGGGTCCAGAGGTCTTGAGCCAGGGTGCCTCATGTACACCCTGTACCCTAGCTCAAGTTCATTCACATACATCCTGCTGCTTCCGGCGCTGGTCCAGCTCCTGGTTACTCAGAAGGTAGTCATCAATGAAAGTGAAGATTTCTTCAGGGGTAACTGGTTCCATGTACCGTTCTCGATCCACACCCAGCTTGTCAATTAGCACCATGTTGAAGTAGGATCTGGTGAGGTGCTGAAATTGCCTGGAAGAAAAAAAAAAAAAAAAGCCCAGCGTGTCAAGAGATCTAGAGGCCTCTCACTGGCCAGCCCCTTGGCCTCAGTACCCTTCATTTCCACCCCACTACTACCACCATTTGGCTTTCCTACCTCGATTCCCTTGATTTTAACCCAATCAGTCACATTTCAATCCAGTACAAGTATTTATGAAGCACCTACCATAAGGAAGGAAGCAGGTTAGGTTTCTAGTGATTGTCAACTTTTCATATGTTAATGATCATCTGAATTCAAAGTGCCAAGTATCATCCAAACTAAATAAGGCCATGAGACACGATCAAATAAATAAGCACACTCCCTTGCACCCCCCCACCCCATATCTTACAGCAAATACATCAACCAGACACTAGCATTGATTGTCAAGAAACAAACAGAAAAACCAAAACCATAATCCTTTTATGATGATGGAATTGGTGGAGAGGGGCAGCCATTTGACAAAATCCCACCCTGGAAGCTCCCTCTGCCTTTACCTATGTCCATGGGCAAACTCTTTGGTAATTCCATTTTAATTACATTCTGGAGTTGCTGGGGGAGGGTGGGGGCTGAGGGCTTTGAGCTACACACAGCTGGTATGTTTCAGAGGCAGGACTGGACCAGAACCAGGTTTTCCCTCCTCTGAATCTGGCCTATGACACCACATTGTTTTATAATGCATGACACCAACCTAAGCAATTATGAGGATTACATCTTAGAGAAATTCTTAGCCTCGTTTTCCAGCTGAGGAAACTGAGGCTTGGTGAGGTTAAATAATGACCAGCTCACAGGCAGAATTTGAACCCAGACTGGATTCCCCACTTGAGGTCCAGTGCTCTCTCCTCTGCACCCTCCTGCCTTAGTAAAAGTGAAGCCCCCTCCCCTCGCTCCCCCCAAAGGGTTTGAAAGCATATTACCTGAACCGGGCTGTCCCTTTCAAAGTAGATTCTTTTAAAAAAAGCAAACCCATCCATAAATAAACTTGGAAGTCAGCATTTTCATTGAAGACACAAAACGTGGGCATATGGCAGGTAAGGCAGCTGGCTGGGATGCCCAGGTCAAGGGGGTGGCTGGAAAAGTCTTTGGTAAACAATGCACAGACCAAAACGAGACGACGTGGAACTTGGTTGAGAACAGGAACTGTCCAGGGAAAGGTCGAGGAAAGGTGATAAGGGGAGGCTTCTGGGAGGGGGGCAGAGGCTGGATAGGCCTGGTCAGGCTTCACCAGCAGGGGGGCAAGCCACTGATTTTGGCTAGGCTGCCCCCTTAGCCCCCTCTTCTCAGAGGCAAGGCCTAGGGCTTGGGCCGGCCCCGACGCTGCGGGGCGGCCTTGGCCTTGGGCACGCTGTGGCGCATCCTCCGGCGCAGGCTGGCAATCTCCTTCTCCAGGCGGACTATGCGCTTCTTGGCCTCCCCGGGGCTGCGGAAGGCATAGCTGTGTTCCTGCAGGACCTGCTGCCAGCCAGGGATGGGAGCAGTGGGCAGGGGCAGGGGTGGGGGCCGGGGAGGGGGCCGTGGTGGCGGCGGTGGAGAGGGCCCAGTCTGCGCCTGGGCCGCCGGCTCGGCCTCCACCTCCACCTCTTCGTCGATCTCCAGCACGGCGTCGACGTCGTGGAAATGGTCCTCCTCCTCCTCCTCCCCCTCGGCCTGGCGGTTCAGGCGGGGCCCCTCTTGGGTCTCCTGGGGCCGGGTCTGGCGTTCCTGGCGCCTGCGGGCCGCGGCACGGCCTTTGCCCTTGGGCGGCCCCCGCAGACGGGCCGGGCAGATGTCGAAGAGTGTGGGCACGGCGTCCCCCCGGAGGCGGCGCGTCTGGCCTGTCAGGTCGAAGCAGGAGGCCTCGAAGTGGCGGGAGCACAGGAAGGCGTGCTTGCCAGGCACGAAGTTGTCCCGCCGCAGGAGGCGGACCCACTCCCGGCGCCTCTTGGGCTCCTGGGGGAAGCGGTGGAAGCTGATGTTGACGTGCTTGTTGTAGGTGGCCGGGCACCCGGCCGCGGCGCAGTTGGTCGGCATTCCCGGCTCGGCTCTCCGGCGGCCAGGCGAGCCTCGAGCGCCCTGGGGCACGCGGGTGTCCGGGGGCGGGGACTGGACCGGAGCTGAGAGAGGGGGGCGGGGGGAGGAAGAGGAGCCACCGCTGGGGGAAGCGGGGGCTCGGCGCGGACAAGGAGCCCGGGCCTCCTCCGCAGCCCAGCCGAGGGGCCTGAGGAGGAGGAGGAGGAGGCGGCGGGGGCGGGGCGGCAACGGGCGCGCTCACCGCCCGTGACGTCAGTCGGCCGTTATCTCGGCGAAGGCAGGCCTCGGCCCCTACACCAAGATGGTGGTCAGCTCTGTCCTCTGGCGCTGCCCAGTCTGAGAGAAGAGCGGCCGCGGGGCTATCGGGTAGATGGTGGGCGGCCGCGGAGAGATCTGAAAGCCGGGGACCAGTCCGCTCCCACAGAGCCGGATGTCAGGGGGACAACAAAGGGCGGGACCAACGGCTGGCTGCGGCCGGGGGGGCGCTCGGGCCAGGCCCGCGCCGCCCGCGCCGCCCGCGCCGCCCCCCGCGCTCCGAGCACCCCCGACCAGGTTGGCCCTAGCCGCGTCCAGGCAGCGCAGCTCACGGCGAGCCGTACCACGGGTTCCTGCGGGAGAGTGACAGGGGCCAGGCGGCTCCTCTGCGTCCCCCGCCTCCAGCACTCCCCCTCCCCTCGGGGGGACTTCGCTGCCTCCGGCCGCGCCATTGTGACGGAACGGGGAGCACTCGGGGCGCTGGAGGCAGTGGGCATGGCCACTCGGGGCTGCCGTAGGCGAGCAGGAGGCCTTCGCTATTCCTGCGGCCCCTATTACCATGTAAACACTAACTCCCACTCCCTCCCCGGGCTCCCCGGGCGCTGTCCCACACATCCAGGGACCCTGGGGTTTGCAGTCTGCATAGATGAGCTGAGTTTGCACATGGGAGCCCCTACGGTCACCATCCTCCTTGAGCAGACAGGAGAACGTTTCTCAAGTCCTTGGCAAACTTGTAAGGAAGGGGTAGCGCTAGAACCAGACAAGTGGCCTGCATTTTCCAGATGACCCACAAGGCAATAAGAATCCCGAGTCAGAATCGGAACCCAGGTCCTGCCGGTTTGGAACCAGCACCCTGACCTCTCTTAATACCACACTGGCCCTTCTTCTAAGGGGGTAGGTGAAGAGGGAGGACAGCTCGGACAAAGAGGGGCCAAGCAGACCTCTTGGTCTAGAGAGCCTCAAATGCAAGGAGGAGAATCATGTGACCCAAGGCAGACAGTTCTAAATGGGCTTGAAAGGCTAAGCCAAGGAGTGGAGATTTTATTCTGGGAGCTTCTCAAAGGGAGGAGTGCCATAAGTCAGCCCTAGAGAGGCCCTGTACCAGGATGGGAATTATGTGAACCTGAGAGGAGGAGGCAGATCACCCAGAAGTTGTGGAATCAGAACTGCCCGAGTTTGGCAGTTGTTGGGGTGTGGAGGGGGGAGAGGGACAAGGGAAAGGGACAGATTTCTCAGAAGTGAATCTGGAAAACTCCAGAGAAATAAGGACATTCAAAGGAGAGGTGTGCTTATGGGGGAAGCTAAGGAGTTCTGTTTGGGCCCCACCCTACTACTCTGGAGCTCTGCCCTTTCCTCACCTAACTGGCCAGGTCAACCCTTATTATTATTCTAACCCTCAAAGTCACTCAAGCCTTCTTTAATGGTGGGAGCCATCATCTTTCAAATACCATAGTCTGTGGGGCAGCTGGGAGGCCTGATGGATAGGAGCACTAGACCTGAATTCAAATCCAACCTCAGACACTGTCCAGCTATGTGTCCCTGGGGAAGTCACTTAACCACTGCCTGCCTCAGTTTCCTTATCTGTCAAAATTAAGATATTAGCACCTACCCTCTAGGGTTGTCAAGAGGATGAGATGAGTCGATATTTGTCAAGTGCTCAACAACCTTCAAATGCTATACAAGTGCAAGCCATTATGATGATGATTATTTCCCAGCATCTACCTCAGTTGGCTTTTGTCTTTTTCTCTCATTGAGACCAAAATCTTGGGGCTAAGTCCTTAACACGGAGATACTTAGGGCAACCAGGGTGCCACATGAAGGAGGTTGATAAGATAAGAATATTTATTTCTATTCCTGTCTCCCTCGGAGGATGATGGGCATGACTGAGCCTTCAGTGGATAATGACTTCTAGTAGACAGACCAAAGCCAGTGAGTAAGTCTCTGAGCCAACAGGATTGGAGGTCAAAAACCCTGCATCTTGCAAAGTGCCCAGTGCCTCCAGAAACTTTCAGAAGTAAAAGGGGCACTAAAGGGAGAAGTGTCTAGGGCATCTCACACAATCCTCATTCTCCATTCTTACTAGCTTTGCTCATCTCTTCCCCAGCCTCCCCTTTCTGTACCTGAGCTCCTCTATGATGCCAGCCGACAGCTGCTGCTCCCGGATGCGTCCCACTTCCTGAGGAGGCTGCCCCACCAGTTCAATGATGGTCATGTGGCGAAGGTCCAGTCCACAGGTAGATTGCTACAGAGGAAACATTTGGGATGAAATGGGTCTGGGACTGCCCTCAAACAAGAGGGTCCTTTAGGGCCTTGGCTGTTGGGGATCAATCCTTTAGTTCTGTCCCCCAAGAGACCACAGTGTGCTTCAGGTGATGGAGACCAGAGTTCTCTGCCAAAGACTACATACATGCCATGGGGTTGCAACTGAACCTTTCTGGCCCTCCAGTGCTATGCCATCACTACACAACATACACACTGGTAGCTGTTTAAAACACACTAACTGCCAAGTGGGAGAATCTCAGGCTATAACTCTACAGGCAGGGGACAAGCTGGGTGGCTCAGTGGACTGAGAGCTAGGCCTAGAGATGGGAGGCCTTGGGTTTAAATTTGACTTCAGACACTCCCTAACTGTGTGACCCTGGGCAAGTCCCTTAACCCCCATTGCTTAGCCCTTACTGCTCTTCTGCCTTGGAACCAATACACAGAATTAATTTTAAGCTGAAAGACAAGGGTTTTATTTAAAAAAAAAAACTCTCTAGGGAACAGGGAAAGTACTGGTACGCAGCCTCACTCAGTTCAATGTCACCCAGCTTAACACCATTTTCTGGCTCTTAGACTGGGAGAGGCAACCTGGTGTAGTGTTTGACTTGGGTTTAGGAAGACCAGGATTTAAATCTTTCCTCAGTTACTTGCTTCTAGTTGGCTTAGTGGATAGAGAACTGGCCCTGAAGTCAGGGAAAACTGAGTTCAATCCAACTTCAGATAATTTCTCCCCGTGTGATCTGGGGCAAGTCATCTCTGCCTGCCTCAGTTTCTTAATCTATAACAGTGATTTCCAAAGTGGGCGCCACCACCCCCTGGTGGGTACTGCAGCAATCCAGGGAAGCAGTGATGGCCACAGGCGCATTTTTATCTTTCCTATTAATTGCTATTAAAATTTTTAAAAATTAATTTCCAGGGGGCTAGGTAATATTTTTTCTGGAAAGGGGGCGGTAGGCCAAAAAAGCTTGGGAACCGCTGCTCTATAAAATGAGTATGATAATGATGCATACATCCTGGGATTGTTGTGAGAATAAAATAATATCATATTTGAAAAGCTCTGTTCAGTGCTAGTTGTTGATGTTATTATTATTACTTTGTCACTCTGGTCAGGTCATTTAAACACTCTGGACCTTAGTTTCCCCATTTGTAAAATAGATCCTACCCTACAAGGCCATTGTAAGACTCAAGTAAGAATGCGTTTAGAGCATTTCGCACATCCTAAAATGCTATAGAAATCTCTCCCTCTCCTCTTCCTCCTCCTCCTCTTCCTCTTTCTCCTTCCCCTCCTTCTTCTCTTTCTTCTTCATCATCGTCCGTGATAATGTTCCAGTGATACAGATTGCCAGCTATCTATACCTGTCCCTCCTGTGTCATAGGGGGCTTCACTCAGTGTGCTGGGATCTTCCTTGAGTTCTCTCCATATGGGTGCCAGTAGGGGCTAGCCATCCGTTATTGCTTATTCTTCCCCTTTTACTAGCCTGTCATCTTTTTAGGTCAAGTACTTCAAAGACTTAAAGATTTAGACATGGACCGAAACTTAGAAGTGATTTAGTCCACTCCCTCTTTTTTTTAAATCCTTACCTTCTGACTTAGACTCAATACTGTATGGTAGTTCCAAGGAAGAAGAACAGGAAAGGCTAGGCTATGGGGGTTAAGTGACTTGCCCAGGGTCATATAGCTAAGAAGTGTCTGAAGCCAGATTTGACACGGATCTCTAGGCCTGATTCTGTATCCACTGAGCCACCTAGCTACTCCCCTTTCTAATCTTCTTATATCATGTGACCTTCTGTGCACTCTACAATCCAGTCTGTGGGCCTCCTTGCTATTCTTCTCTCACTCTGTCTCCATCTCCATGCCTTTGTCTTGGCCGATTCCATAGGTTCTCTCCCTGAGCCTTAACCTCGTGGAGTCTCTGACCCACTTTGAGTTTCAGCTCCTCCAGGAGGCCTTTCCTGGCAGGCTTGCCCCCCAGCTGCTAGTGACCCCCCCCAAGGTTACCTTCTTTTTATTCTGCATTTATCTTATCTGTTCTGGTTCAAAGATATCATCCATTTCCCCTACCAGAATGGAAGTTCTTTGAGGGCAGAGACTGATTTTTCACGGCACGATGTCAGACACATCGTATTACTAAATGCTCAGCCTGGCATGAAATTTTAATCCAGGCCCACCGCTTTTCCAGGCAGCAAGCTTCTCCTCTAAGCCTTGCCAGTTCAGCTTACTTCTCTAGTTCAAGGCTGAACTAAGATGTGGGTTCTGTTGGCAGGTGTCTTCCCTGTGTGGGCCAGCCTCTTTACCAGCTTTGGGTCTGTTTCTTCATTCCCTCTGAAAAATATTGAGGTCAGGGCAACACAAGCTCTAAGCTTCCTTCCTGCTCTTGGGACTCCATGACTGATTTGTTTTCTTTCCTTGGGCCCCTGGAGGAACAAGGTCCTTAGTCTTGGTCCTAGGGTCACCCTCTTAGCTTTAGGGGGGACTGTCCTCGCATCTTCATTGCCTGCCAACATTCGCTGATCATTCTCCCCTCTGGGCCCCTGGCCCACTCAGCTGCCCCAAATGTACCTCAGAGCTAGGTTAGCACAGTCTGCTCCCTCTCCAAAGCCCTTCTTCAGACCTCTTCTTAAATACTTCCATTCCAAATGCATTTGCTGGCATTGCCAGTCTGCTTGGGCAGCCCGAGTTCAAGTTGACTCAACCCACCCTGGTGGTATGTATATGTGAAAAAAATCTTTAGCTAACTGCCATACCCTTTTCTGGGTGAATCTGACATGGGCCTTGCTTTCCCTGACCATAGTCACCCAAGTATTTAGGGCGGAGGAAGAGAGGGCTTGATTGGAAGCTGAAGTAAAGCTTGGTCTCTGATGCTGGCCTTACTTGCTATGTGACCTTGGACAAATCACTTTACCACAGTTTGCTTCTATTTCCTCAGTGTAAAATGAAGGGATTGGCCTTGGTGACCTCTTCCATGAGCCTATTCCTGCCTCTCTCAAACCCCTCTGGCGCGAATTCCCACCGATCTAAAGGTCTGAAGAGCTTTTGTTTTCTGCCCCCTTTGGAAAGGTGCGTTCGCCAGCCAGTGGCTCATTATCTCCCCAGTGCAAGCATCCGATTCTCTCATTTGTTATCGGAGCTGTGATTTCCTTAGTCTTAGGAAACTCCTGAGATCGAAAGCGCCTCTGATCATGCAGCTCACTACAGCTTGGGCAGCTTCAAGTCTTACACAGTTGCCTGGACCACAGAGAAATTAAATGACTTATCCAGGGTCACACAGCTAGTATGTATTAGAGCTAAGGACTTGAACTCAGGTCTTGCTGACTGAGGCCATTAAAACAGGCTCCCAATACAAGTCTTTTTTTTTTTTTAAACCCTCACCTTCCGTCCTGGAGTCAATGCTGTGTATTGGCTCCAAGGCAGAAGAGTGGTAAGGGCTAGGCAATGGGGGTCAAGTGACTTGCCCAGGGTCACCCATCTGGGAAGTGTCTGAGGCCAGATTTGAACTCAGGACCTCCCGTCTCTAGGCCTGGCTCTCCATCCACTGAGCTACCCAGCTGTCCCCCCCAATACAAGTCTTAAAAGAATAATAAAAATGATGATAATAAGGCAGCTGATTAAGTGGAATGCACTCACCTGTAACATGGAGATCTGCATTTTGTAGTATCTATTAGAAGGGTCGGGAGAGGAGACAATGAGGAGCCGCCGTTTCTCGTAGAACTGATCCAGGAGGGCTGCAGCTGAGTTGACATTGACATTAATCTTCATGGCTAGAATAGAAGAAGGTGGCCATTGAGGACCCTGCTTCTTCTTTTCCTCCCAAATGATTAAATGAATGTATTCTTCAGTCCTAGACTCCTTCCTGCTAACCCTAATCGAAGCTCCCTCCGTACCCTCTAGAAGAGAACTTGAAGGTACCCCCTCCTTCAGTGGGGTCAAGAGCACCATATGTTGTATCCAGGGCCGCTGCCACAGACATCTCACATCTTTCTCTCCCACCACTCTACAAGCACTGAACTCTTATATCAGGTCAGTGGTGTAACTAGAGTGGGGCAAGAATTTACATTTAATGGGCAACAACAGTACCATCTCAGACATCCTTTTGTCTTTGCTTGCCTTGCTTCTTGGGTAGCAGCAGAGGCCTTTGTCTCAGGCTCTTTCCTCTCCTTTTAGCAGCTTAGACACATTCCTCTTCCCTCCATTACCATGCCCTTGGAGATTCTACTCCCTTTCCTGCTTGTCTAGGGTGTAAAAATTGCTAGTTCTAGCTCTGGTCAGGGGGCGATGACCTTCTGAGGTGAGACAACCCGATCCACACAACCACTCTCTTTTTCCCTTCGCTCTCACTCACGGGTGCAGATGGGCTGGGATCCTGACCACTGTCGGCTAGACTGGCAGACTCGGGAGGGGGTCCCCTGGCGCTCGTAGCCCCCATCACATTGATACTCGCATACGGCCCCATAGTTGTCCCCTGCCGAGGTGCAGGTGAGGTAGCCATGCTGAGGTGGCTTCAGAGTAGGGCAGCGTCTCACTGTGGAGGGAGAAGTCAGGTCAGCCTGGAGGATTTCCTCTAGTGAGGGAAGGCCCTGACAGTGTCCATGCTGGGTTTTCCAAGGTGAGAGACCATGGTGTGCCCAGGATGGTATCTGCAAAGGCAAAACTAAAACAGGGAAAGTGAAAGACTGTCAAGAAATCAATTGTAGGTTGGAGGAATTCCAAGGAAAGGAGGGCCGGTATAGTTGGGGAAAATGTGGGACTTGAGCTGGCTTTGATGGTAGGAAAGGAGGGAACTTCCAATCAAAAGGAATGCCTGAATGGGCTCAGACTGTGCAGCTTCTCCAACAAAACCCTAATGTTCCAGCTAGCCTTGATGATGAGCAAAAGATACAGGGAGAAAATACAGTGACTTCTTCTACCCCAAATAGCACAAAGAATCGCCTGGAAGCCTGAGGGCAACAGGAAAGGGGACACCAGCAAAGTCTGCTCCAAGGCACAACAACTTCCCAGGGTGACCAGAGATGGACCAAGGACACGTGGGCCTTCAAGCTCTCTGTCTGAGCTTGCCCTCCAGAAGGCTTCCAGGTGGGCATCTTGGAAGGGCCCAGGAGTAACAGTAGGCAGAATGATTCCACAGTGCTCAGACTAGGTTACCTCAGGAATGCGTCCTTCATCTCTGAGAAGACTGGTGGACTCTATAGAGGCTAGGACTGAATGGACCTGGTCTGCTCCAGTGTGGCTATTCTGATGCTCTCATGAAAGGACTGGATTGGGAGTGATGTGAGATCAGCCACACCCAGGCAGTGGCCAAGGGCTTGTGGGGCTTAAACTAGGGTGGCAGGGGAGATGGATTATGTGCATAGAAATGGCCTTCCCAGCTCCGAAACAAGCTGCTTTTGGTGAGGGACCTTTCTCTTCAGGCTGAATTGGAAGGGCCCTTAGTGATGATCTAGTTTGGACCTCTCATTCATCCTGTGAGCTGACTTGCCCAATGTCACACGGTGAGTTATTGCTGACATTGGAACTAAGAATATTCAAGTCTCTTGACTGGCAGTCCTCTGCCACGACATACCTGAGTGAGGAGATGAGATCATATGATCATAGATTTAGAGCAGGAAGAGAATTCACATGAGGAAACAGAGGCCCGGAGAGTGAGTTATGCTCATTGTCCCCCTGCGTGATAATTAACAGAGCCAAGACTCAAACCGAGTTCCTCTGTCTCCCTTTCTATTGGCCTGTACATGTGTGCTTGGTCTACGAAAATGGAAACAGAAGGGAAGTGCATCTTTTCTGACCTTGAACCTTGATGATGAACTTGCAGCTAGCCCGATTGTAGGCCCGGTCATAGGC
This sequence comes from Gracilinanus agilis, assembly GCF_016433145.1. Taxonomy (NCBI): domain Eukaryota; kingdom Metazoa; phylum Chordata; class Mammalia; order Didelphimorphia; family Didelphidae; genus Gracilinanus; species Gracilinanus agilis. Next base: position 53,875,720 of record NC_058136.1, on the reverse strand, counting down.
GGTGTACCGAATTACATGCTCTCCTTCAGGAAACCGAGAGCCTGGCTCAGGTCCCCGCAGGATCACCCTGGATGGATCAGAGCAGAATAATCATTAGGGAGAAGAAGCTGTGATCAGGATTAGGGGGCCAGAACTTGGCCTTATTCTTGCCATATGAATGCTGGGGTGGGGGAGTAGCTGCTATGGGAGAAAGATACTGTTCAGTGCCCACCTGGTAATGGTGCCATCTGCAGAGTCTTTCACCACAGGTGGGTCCCAGTACACCCTGGCAGTCAGCTTTTCTGGCTCAGCCATCTTCTCACGAGAGTGGGGACAGCGAATCTTGGGAGGATCAATGTCTGCCAAGGTTTGAAGTCAGATAGCAACTTCTGAGTCCCCTCTCATAGGCAAGAGAACCAGTGGGGGTGGAAATCTACTCCCTCGGGCAGATACAAGAGGGAAGGAGCCCAAAGATATCCAAGGAAGAAGCCTAGCCCAAGGTAAGGGTGTGTGTGGAGAAGCAATACCTGCCCCTGAAATAGGTTATACAATTACTGAGGGTGTGCATTCCATGGGTGGCAGATATTCCTACTCCAGTGGACATTCATAAACACATGGATTAAGTCAAGGCAGCGCTGGGTGGCAGGACAACTGTGTGGGGACTGGAACTTACCTACACACACAGGCTCGCCTCCACTCCACCGCCCATCCTCCATGCAGATTCGGCTTCGGTCACCTTCCAAGTGGTAGCCACTGGCACAGCTGTAGTCACAACGGGAATCCAGCAGGATGCCATTCGTGCAGGTGTAGGTGCCACTGGTGATCAGCGGCAGCACAGGACATCTCACTTCTACAAGAGAGCCGAGGGGGCTTCTGTCAGTAGTGGCAGTGCTCACAGGAAGGAAAAAAATAATTTATGGGAATTTGTTTTCTCTCTTTATATATGTACCTATCCTTGATTTCATCTCAGCCCACAAAGCTAAAAATATTTACTCTTGGCTCTTTTGCACAGAAAAAGTTTGCCAACCTCTGTTATAGAGGGTGAAGAAAAGAAGGCCCAGGACAAAGCCTCAGGAGACAGCCATGATTCGTGGCCATGTCACAGGCGAGGAAGGAGACCGAGAAGGAGTAGTTGTACAGGTAGGAAGAGTGCCATTTCACAAACAGCTAGAGACGAGATAGTTTTCAGGAGAAGAGGGTGGTAGTGCCAGAGGCTCCAGAGAGGTCAGGAAGACTGAGAAATGAGCAAGTTGGGTGGATGGACAAGTAATGAATGAATATGTGCCCAGTACTGAAAAAGGTGTCCAGGGAGGGAACCAAGTTTCTGTGAGAGTCAGTTATCTACCCTTTCAGCTCTGATTGGTCTCCTTCTTTGAGAGCCCCTTTCTGCAGTTTGCACTGCTGGGTTTAGGAGACCACAGCCTAGCCTAGAGCTTCAGACTTGTGGCATTGAAGCCTCTACTTCAGCCTCCTGAAAGAGTGACTAGAATGCTGTCTTGGAGTTCAGGAAGGCTGAGCTTCACATCCCACCTCTGACACTGGCTTTGTGACTTCCCAAGCAAGTAACCAAAGCCCTCTCAGTCTGTTTATTCACCTGTAGATAAAGGCTGGGCTGTATTCCTGAGGACTTCTGGAAAGAATTCTTTGTAGCCTGGCTGCCACACTGGAAATTCCTTGAGAACCATTTAGGCCAGGGGTCAGCAACGTATGGCTCTTTCTGCAGGAGCCATAAAGTCCATTTTTTTTCAGGCGCTGTTATAGGGGCGGCACTGTGAGCACTGCACGGCGCTCATGAAATGACATTTTAAAAAATGTGGCGTTTATGGTTCTCATGGCCACAAAGGTTGCCGACCCCTGATTTAGGAGATTCGTATTCTCCTACCTCCTCTAGAATCTCCTCCCTCTACCAGATGTCTCTTTGGGACATCAAACTGGCTCTGGGTTTCTCAGAGGGTGTGCCAACTGAGCAGAAGTGCCATCTAAGGCAGGGCCTGGAGGAGGACTGTGTGCCCATTTCCCAAGCCCTAGCCTAGGGAAGCTCAGGGACACTTGAGCCCAGGCTTTGGGCTTCTAGAATCTTTTCCAAGACCACATGGCCAAGTTGTCGAGGAGTTACAAGGAATGTGCCAACTACACAGACACATCTTTGAAGTCAGGGATGCAGATGTGCCCTTAGGGAGCTTTTACTATTATGGTGCTCAGTAGGGAGTGCTGAATGGCTGCTGGAAAGAGATATGGAGGGAGGACTGGGTTGGAAGGAAGGAAACAAGCTTTTAGTAAATACCTACAATGTCCCAGGCTCTGTGCTCAGTGCTTTACAAATTATATCTCATCTGCTCCTCACAACAATTCTGGGAGGTAGGTACAATTATTATCCCCATTTTACGGGTGAGGAAAACACAGGCAAAGTGACTTGCCCAGGGTCAGAGAGCTTGTAAGTCTCTGAGTCTGAATTTGGACTCTGGTTTTTCTAATTCCTCTGCCTAGAGTCAGGGATGGGAGGAGCTGGAGGGAAGAAGCTGCTTTCTGTTTCAACAGAAGGGATGCCACCCTTTGTATCTCCCCAGGTCTAGGACCTCCTTTCTCTGATTCCTCTGCCCACCCCCTCCAGTGTCTTCTTTGGGGAAACGTGGAAAGGGTAGCTTGAGTAGTTTGGCAGCAATCAGTTAACCTCAAGGGTTAGAGGGAAGGAGAGGTTTCTGTCCCTGCTTGTGTGTGGAGAAACTCAGGGAGTCTAACTCTGGCAGCACTAGACTGTCCAGTAGGCTGGCCCCTCATGGGCTTCAGGCCCCTAGAGTGCCTCGCAGGGAGCCCAGCAGAATCCAGTGGGTGATGGGAGAGTGAAGGGATGGGCTGGCTTATTGAGAGGGTTTGGAACACATGCTCACTCACGTCTGCAGTAGGCTGTCCCGGACCAGCGCCGGCTCGGCAGGCAGTTCACGGACCTCTGGCCGATCAGTCGATAGCCCCGGTCACAGGACAGCTCACACCGGGTGCCCAAGCTGCTGTGATAGTTACCCCCCCTTGGGGAGTAGCAAGTGGCTTCTCCATCTTGAATGTTCAAAGTATAACACCATCGAGGCACTAGAGAAACAGAAAGTCAGGTTAGGGAAGAGGGGACAGTTCAGGGCTGAGTATGGGTGTGTGGGTGTCCCATAAACACTTTCTGGACTCAGCTATCTCAAGCCCCCTTGGTAACTCTGGAGTGTGTGTGTGTGTGTGTGTGTGTGTGTGTGTGTGTGTGTGTGTGTGTGTGTGTTTGTGAATTTTATTTTATTTGTTTTTATTTTTTAATTTCATTTTTATTTTCGGTTCCAAATTTTCTCCTTTCCTTCCCCCCATCAAGAAATCAAGAAATACAATATCCACTATACACATTGAGCCATGCAAAACTTATTTCTGCATTAGCCATGTTCCGGGGGGGTGGGAAGCATGAGAAATAAAGAGAGGAAAAAAGAATGCTTGAGTTCGCACACTCTTTGGAGGTGGCTAGCATTTTGCATCATGATTCCTTTGGAGTTGGGGGGGAGGATTGTCGTGTTGCTGAGAGTAGCTAAGTCCTTCACAGCTGATCATCATATAATATTGCTATTATCATGTACACCAGTGATCTGCAGGCCAGATGTGGCTCCCTGAAATGTTCTGTCTGGCTGTGCAACATTCTTCCTAATCTGATGAGTACAACGAGTAGGATAGGCAGCTGGGCTAGCTCAGTGGATTGAGAGCCAGGCCTAGAGACGAAAAGGTCTTAGGTTCAAATCCGGCCTCAGACACTTCCCAGCTGGTTGACCCTGAGAGACCCATTGCCTACTGGTTGTGGCCCTATGCTCCTAGAATGGAGTCCCAGGATAAAAAAAAAGGGGGGGGGGGCAGCTGGGTAGCTCAGTGGAGTGAGAGCCAGCCCTAGAGATGGGAGGTCCTAGGTTCAAACCCGACCTCAGCCACTTCCCAGCTGTGTGACCCTGGGCAAGTCACTTGACCCCCATTGCCCACCCTTACCAATCTTCCACCTATGAGACAATACACCTAAGTACAAGGGTTTAAAAAAAAAAACAAAAAACAAAAAAACAAAAAAAACAAAAACAAAAAAAAACGAGTAGGATACAATACAGTGAAACTTTGAAAGAGTTGCCTTAGAAACAGACTGACAGATGAACATTCCCTTTCCTTTGGCCCCCTCTTTAAAAAGTTGGCCCATCACTGGTGTAGAGGGTTCTCTTAGCTCCCTTCCCTTTGCAGTTGTTGTATAGGCCTTCCCAGGTTTCTCTGAAATTGTCCCTTTCAATACTTCTTAGAACATAATAGTACCCTGCAACAACCATATATCACGACTTATTCGGCCAGTCCCCAGTTGATGGGCATCACTTCGATTTCCAATTCTTTGCTACCACAAAAAGAGCTGCTAGAAATATTTTTGTAGCTATGGGTCCTTTTTCCTTCCTTGTTGATGTCCTTGGGGCATAGACCTAATAGCAAGCAGGGATCTCCAGAATGGTTGGACCAGTTCACAGCTCCACCACCAGTGCATCAGTGTCCCTATTTCCCCACATCCCTGCTAGGATTCGTCATGATCTTTTTCTGTCATGTTGGCCAATTGGATGGGCGTGAGGTGGGACCTCAGAGCAATTTTCATTTCTCTAATTGTGAATGATTTAGAGCACTTTCTCCTATGACTCTGGAGAGCTTTGATGTCTTCCTTTACAAAGTGCCTGTCATTTATCACCTTTTTTATTTTTATTTTTATTTTTATTTTATTTTTTTATTTGGGTCTGTGTTTTAGGGTTTTATTTTTCTAAGATTAGTCACTTACAAAAATGAAAAATATCAAAACATATTTTGTGTGATAATACACGTATAACCCAGATAGAAATGCTTGTCAGCTCCAGAAGGGGGGGGAGACAATTTGGATGATATAACTTCAGAAAACTCATGTGGAGATGGATTAAAATTAAAAAAAAAACCCAAAAATAGAAACCACAGGTTGAATTCCCAAAACCCCCCAGCAACAACCCCAAACCAAAGCACAAAAAATACAAGTTTTAAAAAGCGCCTAGTCGCATCTTTTGACCATTTATTATTTGGGGAATGGTCCTCATTTTTATAATTTGACTCAGTTCCCTATATATTTGAGAGATGAGACTCTAGTGGAGAAACTTGACATGAACTTTCCCCCTCAGTTCTGCATATTGTGTAATGAATTTTAGCAATTCTGCCATCTAAAATGGTTACATTTTTAAAAAGATTTCTTATTTATAGGGCCAAACTTGCATTTCACAGACCTTGGTTTATTCCGTTTTCCTCTGAATAGTTCTGGGGAGCCTAGGTTTTTTCCCACCAGGATATCTTACTATCGGAAAAACTAAAGTGGTGAGGAGAGGGAAGAGAACTTTCGGAAAAATCAGAGCCATTTTCAAGGTAGTACACGAGATGCATCACCCAAGCTGACTGCCTGGCCAGGATCCGTCAAGGAAGGGTGTGTACAAGTATAGATCACTGGGTGGTAGCAGATGAGCTTGATTTTTAGAAGTCAGTTTCCAAACACTGTCCATGGAAAGTACAAAACAAAATGTGGCCCTCGAGCTGGGTTTGGATGGATTTAAATGGCCAGTGAGCTTACACACTGTATTTTCTCCTTTTACCTCCTTCCCATCACTCCATTCTCTGCCTAACCTCATGTAGTCCTTGAAAAGAAAAGTAAGTTCTTGCCACCAAGGTCCTTGCCCCTGTTAAACAACAGAAACAGAGAGGATTTCATCAGAAGATAATGCACTAAAGCCACTTGATGGCTGCTGCACCCCAAGGCCTGGGGGACCTTCCATTGGACTTGTAGCTGAAACTTCCCTAGGCAGAGTGGGAGTTCCTTTCTCGAGAGCACTGACTGTGTGACTTCTCTTTTTGTGTCCCCAGCACTCAGCATAGTGGTTTGCACATAGTAGGTGCTTAACTTAATAAAGGCTTCATTCATTCAAGCAAATAAGTATTCCCATATTTGATGGGAAATGGAAAAGAGCCCAGTAGAAAAGAACCTCCCGAGTGGAGAAAAACAGCATGGCAGGGGAGGGAAGCCAGGCCTCTGGGTGTCAGGACCTGCCGAATAGTAATTACTGCCATTTGGGGAGCATATCAAGGGGTACAAAGTGCCTCACTGCAGACATGATTTCATTTGAGCCTGATGATAACCCTGTGAGATATATACTCCAGACCTAATTATCCCCATTTGACAGGTGAGGGAACTGGAGCTCAAAGAGATGAGATTACTTGGCCATTATCACCCAGCTAGTACAGGGGAGGAGGCGAAGAGGACACCATATTGCCCTAAGGCTGAGCAAGGCCTTCACTTTGATTAGCTGGCCCAGCCTGGGCAGCGGATTGAAAGAGAGAAACCAGCTGGCCCCGAGAGATAAGCAGCCCAGCAAGCTTCCCTGTTGATCTTCCCCTGATTGGACAAGACCTCAGGGAACTTTTGACCGAACATATTCAAAGTACAGGAGATTGAACTATATGTACATGGACTGACCTCAGGGCATGTTCTGGAAATTTTTTTTCCTCTTGATTAAATCTTGGCCATTAAAAAAGTTCAGAAAGTTATATTCAGAATTGAGAGGCTCAGCGTGGAGCAGTGGATAGAGACCTGCCTTCAAACTGCGCCTCTGACACTTGCTGTATGACCCTGGGCAAGTCATTGAACGTTTCGGAGCCCCAGACAACTGCCCAGGACTCATGGAAAGGTGGTTTGGAGATTGTGGGATTTTGAGCAAATTTAAATATTCAGCATTTTGTGGATTTTTGTCAGTTCAGTTATGCTGACTACAAGAGGACCGGAACATGAACTGGGGTCAAGCCATCCTTTTGGAAGCTCAGGCCAACTGAGCCCATGGCTGCATCCTTAGCCCTCTACCTCTGCGCATGGCATGCTGACCCCATCTCGTGGCAGAATCCTTGCATTGCAAGAGCCGTCACGTCAAGAGAGTCTCGGGGCAAAATCCCGTTAGGAAATGGGAAGGGATGGATGGCGAGAGGGCAGTTCCGCCATGACTTTTCACCCAGACAGCTTCGTCATCAACTCCAGTGGATGGAAATCGATCTCAAGAATTGTCGTCATTTCTAGAAGTTGGGGCAGAAACCCATTTCTGTATTCCGTTCCATATGACAATGCTGGTTCAAGCCCCAGGCCAGTAACCCATGAGCCGGGTGCCCCTGGGGGAGTCTCTGAGAGTCCCAGTTTTCCCATCAGCCAGATGAGGATCATCATCATCATCATCATCATCATCATCATCATCATCATCATCACTAGCATTTTATATGGTGCTAAAGTTTATAAAGTGCTTTACAAATATCTTGTTTTAGCTTCACAACAACCCTGAGAAGTAGGTGCTATTATTGTCATCCTCATTTTACAAATTAAGAAACTGAGGCAGACAGAGGGTGATTTGCTAGTTAAATGTCCAAGATTGGATTTGAACTCAAGTCTTCCTGACTCCACGAGCAAGGTCCTCTCCACTGCCCTACCCAGCTGCCTAGTAATAATGAATCCTAGTCCCAGCTCGGTCACCTATCTACTACCTCTATGACCTTGAGCAAGTCACCTTGCCTCTTCAGACTATTTAATGAAAGGAATGGACCAGATCCCTACCAGTGTTCATCCCCATGGTCCTCCGAAAGGCTCATCAATACCTTCACTCACAACCAGGTCTGCCGACATCTGTAAAGTTCTATACATTAGCTTACCGGTGTACCACGCCTCTAGCTAGAGGGTTGTTGGAACCCACTAGAGACCTGGCCAGAACTGATTGTTACACTTTTAGTGAGAGCATTTATACCTCTGAAGTCAGTAAATGCTACAAATCCAAACTTTAATGAGTATCTCAACTTAAGAAAGTGATGGAGAAAACATTAATAATGAAGATTAAAGGGGGCAGCTGGGTAGCTCAGTGGATAGAGAGCCAGGCCTGGATATGGGAGGACATGAGTTCAAATTTGACCTCAGATACTTATTAGCTGTGTGACCCTGGGCAAGTCACTTAGCCCCCATTGCCCAGCCCTTACTGCTCTTCTGCCTTGGAACCAGTACACAGTATTGGTTCCAAGGCAGAAGTTAAGGGTTATATATTTAAAAAATGAAGATTAAACTGAATAATGTCACCCTCTACCCCAAACAGTTGCTAAACATTTAGCAACACCCCTCCTGCCTCCATCCCTTTTTGCCTAGGGGAAAGAGGTCTAGCCTCGGAGGCCTCCAAGCCTCGCTGGAGAGGGAGATCCTCAGAGCATGTTATAGGCACATCTTTCCCTTCTGGCTGTAGTGCAGACAGTGCTTTGTGGACTGCAAAGCCCCATATACACATGAGCTCCTCATTTCCAAGTGCAGTCCAGGGAGCCAGCTAGGTAAGTTTAGATCATCAGTCCTCCTGCCACTACTAAACTCCTCAAAGTTACGCTGGCTGGACATTGCCTGATATTTCCCATTTCCTAACTCCTCCAATCAGTCAAGCCACAAAGTTAAGAGGGCTTATCTACTGAGTTCTAGGTGTTTCTGGGAAGAGGGAAGTATAAACCCTTAAAGAAACAAACAGGAGAATAACTGACATTAAGATGCGGTTTTCAAGTTTAAGCAGGTGTCATCTCAGCAGAGCCCCACAACAGCCCTGAGGGGGAGGTACTACACTGTTGTGATTCCCATTTTACAGATAAAAAATCTGGAAGGCTTAGAGAGTAAGGAAATTGCTTAGGGTCACATAGTTAGTAAGGGTCGGAGGCAGGGTCCAGGCAGGGTCCAGGCTGGGCAGTTTGCTGATTTCAAGTCCGGTACTAAGAGAATTCTAGATTGAGGAAAGGAACCTCCAAAGCTGTCTAGTCTAACCCTTTCATTTGAGAGATGAGGGAATGAAGGCACAGAGAAGAAGTGACTTATTCCTGGTTGCACAGGTGGTAAGCTTAAGATTTGAACTCAGCTCTCCTAACTCCAAATCCAGGACTGTGCTTATTTCACTGCCCTGGAAAACTATAACAATGCATTGCCTAATACTTTAGCTGGGGTGGGGCAGAGAGGCCTAGGAAAAAGCTAGTTAGCAAAAGAAGGTGGGAGCTGCTAAATGCCTAGTGAGGAGCATAGACGCCAAGTACTGGAGGAGCTCAGAGAAAGAAGAAGCCAAGATGGTGTTGTGAGGAAGATTAGGTAGTAATTAATTAAGAATTAAGGTTCATCTAGCAGGCTGGAGCTGGAGAATTCTAAGATGGAATGAAGGAGCAGGAAGGAGTGCCTTGTGCCCTGAGAGAGAGACTCCATTAGTGGTGGGCAAAAACTGTTGCCAGCCCAGGGAGATCTCAGACCTTGCTTCCTGATTTCCTTGGGATCCTGAGTGGAGGTGGATTTCCAGCAAGAGGAGAAGACCTACAGAGCAGAACCAAGCAGAGGAGGAGTTTGAGATCTGGTGGTCAGCACCTCAAGTTCACTCACTCTTCTTGGTATCTTGGACCACCTAGGATTTTGGCATCCTGTGAACATCTTTGGAAAACTGTGAGAGCCCTCAAAGCCACCCTTCTGATCCATAGCTGTGCTGTTCAACTCTGGCTGGCACCAGGCTTGAATCAGCTCCCAGAGACTGCACTGCTTCTTGGGCCCTGCCTGTTAGATCACTTAGATTAGTGTAGAAATAAGTCCTCCCCTTGCCCTGTGGTTTTGCCCTTTAGATTTTAAGTATAGAAATCCCTTTCCCACCTTTTAGTTAAACATAATTAAAGCTGTTAAATCCCTTTTACCTTGCCTGCTTGTTTCTAGACTCTGGCCTAGGGAGAGCAGTGTGACAGTTAAGACCAACCAACTGCCATTCCTGTGATAAATCCTGTGAACTCCTTATCCTGGTCCAGTCTCTCCTACACCCCAGTGTGTGTACCCACAACTATTAGATTATATTTTAACATCCCTGGTGCCCTCCATTACCTATATTTTCTACAATGGTCTGTGCTGGTCAAGCAAGGCTTCACAGAGAATGGGGGCTATGAATGAGGTCTCAAAGGATGGTGAGCATGTAGCTAAGTAGCATTGAAAGGGGTATACGGGCCACTTGGGGCTCAACGACAAGGCTAGTCTGGCTGCTGCTAGATGATGAGAGATAAGCTTGGGAAGGTACATTGGGACCTAGGAGTAGGGACTTGAGTGGGCAGCATTTTTGAGTGGAGGAAGCCAGATGATGATGAAAATGATGGTTCAAGATGTTTCATTGGGTGTGTCGGAAGGATTGGGGATGGGGACAGTGAGACTGACTAGAAGAGTACTGCCGTATTCATGTCATTAAACTAGGATGGTATCAATGGGGTTGGAAAGGAAGGGACAGAGAACTCAAGAGCCACTGGGATGGCAAAAACAATGGGACTTAGAGACTGATTGACTGTACTGAGGAGAGGCAAATGGAGGATGTTTCAAGCCCTGGTAAATGGGGATGGGATGGAGCCATTAACAGAAATAGAAAAATGAGGAACACAGTGATTCCTAGTTTGGATGTGCCCCACTTGGAGGGGCCAGTGGGCTACCCAAGTGGAGGTATCGAGCAAGCATTGAAGACGCATGACTGTGAATCAGGAGAAAGGAAGGAGGAGCCTGGAGATGGAGATTTGGGCAGCACTTCCATAGAGATGACAGCCGAAGCTGCAGGAACTGGAAGAGATCTCTGGGGGAGAAAGAATAGGGAGGCTGGAGGCTGAGTACTGAACCTTGGGAAGGGCTTGAACTCTAAAGTTAGGGATGAGGTAGAAATGAGAAAAAGAGTTAAGGAGCTAGAAGAGAAATGGTTCTGGAGCTAGGAAAACCAGGATACTGTGGCATCAGAAAGCCAAGGGCACGGTTCCTGGCACGTTACTTAATAAATGTTTGTTCTTCTCTTCCTCATCTTTATCATCAGAGCAGCTCACACCTATGCAGATGGTTTTCTAAGGGTTGTGAAGCACTTTCTAGACATTCTTCCCTTTGAAGCCCAGAGGAGGGGAAAGAAAAAGGTGTCAGATGCTATCAACAAGGCAAGGGGAATGATGGTGAAGACCAGGCCCTTAAAGCTTAGCTCTTAGGAGGTCTTAGGATTTGTAGCTGTCTTCTTGTTTCTCAGATTCACTCATATTAGTCTTTCTTCCCAAGAGCACGGCTGGCTGCCGGACCAGTGTTTCTAAAATTCCACTCTTTTCATGCCAGTCATATTCAAGAACCTAGAATTGCCTGCAGCATCAAGGGCAATTTCCTCTCCCTGGGAGAGGTGAAGTTTAGAGTTCAGGAGTAATCTCATCCCACTTTCCACCCAGTGCAGTTCTACCCTCTCAGATCTCTTGAGGCCTTTTGTGATCTGGCTCCAGCCTCCCTGCCCAACCTTATCTTCCGCTCCTGGCCAGTCTGACCCTCCAGCAACATCCAGGCTGCTCTCCTCCCTCATCCTCCCTGCTCATCCTCCCAAAGTGGTTCATTCCTTGATGTGACCCATATCCATCGTGTTTAGTTTATGTGCCTGGCCATTATCCTACGGGGGCCTGGAGGATATAAAGAAGTGTGATCAATGGTCCTGTGCTGCTATTACCTCGGTAGTCCAGAGCAGGGGCCCGAGGGGGCATTTCAACAGACACTTCATTGTAGCTTTCATCAGGATAGTAACCTGAACCTGGAAGGAAGAGAACATGGAGAAACATGAGGTCAGAACCCAATGGTTTCTGTCCAGGACATGACCATCCACAAGTGAGGACATGAGCAAGCTGGGAATTCTGTGGGCAAAGTGCTGTCCTAGAAAGTGAAAGGGCCACCACCAGTGGCACATATCAGCTGCAAACTGTCCCCTTGTCAAGAAAGCTGGCTTAGGGGGAGGAGACGATGGCACTATGAAGGACTTGTTCCTACTTGACTGCAAGAAGTCATTGAAAATCTACCCTAGCAAAGTGGTAGCTGTGGCCTTTGAGCAGTTCCCCCCCTGTTCTACTGCTCCTAGGGTATGGGTTCTACTTAGGCTACGATGTGAGCTGAGCCTGAAGCTAGAGGTGGAAGCTAGATGGCATGCCAGGCATGAGGGACAGCTTGGGCAAAGCTAAGGAGGTAGGAAATGGAATGTCAGGTCAGGGCAGCCAGTTTGGCTAGGATGTTGGGTGCATGAGGGGAGAGACTGGAAACAGAGATCGTTTAGGAAGCTACTGCCATAGTACAAGACACTGGCAATGAGGGCCTGAACTTTGGACTGTCCAGAACATAGAGAAAAGGGGATGGACATGACAGATGTTGAGGAGGAAACATCCCCAGGGGGGTGGGGAGGGAAAGGGAAGACTAGGATGCTCGTGACAAAGTGAACAAGGTGGTATAGTGCCTGGATTTCAGCATGGCTCCAGATGCCAGCTGTGTGACTCTGGGCAAGTCACTTAACCTCCGTACTTTACTCCCTAAAGTTGGCGTAATAATAGCACCTACCTCCCTGGGCTGTTATAGAGATCAAATGAGATAATGTTTGGCAAGTGCTTTGTAAACCCTTAGAGTGCTCTGAAAATGCCAGCTCTTGTTGTTAAGGTGGCAAACCAAGGGAACGGGTAGGGTTCCAGTATGCTGCACGCCCCTTCCTTGCCACCCTCCAGCCTTCTGTGTGGCACAGACTCCAGTGGAAGGCAGCCCAGCAGCTTTCAAGCAGACTAAACAGTAGGTTTCTCTAGACTGCTAAGTTTGCTGCAGGAAATCGGTCTTGAATTAGTGTTAATTGGGAAACAACTTTCCTGAGCAGAGTTCCAGGAAGCCTGCCTTCCAGCCCCCACCCCCTCTGGCTTATGAACTGGGCAGCTGGCCGGTTAAGGGTCAGAAAAGAATTCCCCACTTCCCGGAGAGGCAATTTTTCCAGGCTTGGGGCTGTTCTCAAGGAGTGAATGGAGCCTTCCAGAAGGGAGAAGCGCAGGCGGATGCCTCACTCTGGTTTCCCTCTAGGGGACAGCTGCCCCCCCCTGCTCCAGGGTGGAGCCCAGGGCTCAGTCATGAAGCTTCTCCAGCTCCCCAGGTTCCAGGCAGAGGGGGGGGGGAAGCCAGGCCAACTTGGAAAACAAGCGACTGCATCAGATTGAAAGCCGGCATTGTGAAATCTCGTCTTCTTGGGCTTCCTTCGTTTTAGAAGAGGCCTCATCTCCCTGGGCCTCTCCGCCTCTCTTCTTGGTGAACCCAGCCAGCTATTTGGGTTTGGGAATTAACCTTTAATGCATGCAGCTCCTGGCAACCAAGAGGCCAGATGTTGGTGGGGCTCTAAGCCCTACCTCTCCCATCCCACCATAAAGGAATTACCCTTAGGGAGGTAGAGCGCCTGTTCCCTCCAGCTTAGCTTGGCCTCCAGAGCCCAGGCTTTCCCCATTGAAGGGGCTAGAAAGGGGCAAGATGGGCGATGGCCTTGTGAACACAGCCAAAGAAGAATGGAATCCCCCTGCGCCTCCTTGTAACCGGCTCCTTTTGCTCAGGATCCAAGGCCAGCAAACATGTTACATCCTTCCTGAATTCCAGGGGCTGGGGGACAACACAAGAAATAATCACAGGCTTTGCTTTCCTGGGGAGCGAATGGGGCCCAGGCTTGCTGCTTTCCCAGCCCTGCCTCCAACAAGCGCTAAACTCTGGAAGGATTTCTCAGTTGGAGCTCACAGATGAGGACTTGAACCATAATGAGGAGAAGGTCCTTCCCATGGCTCTTCTTTGGCCGGAGACTTGGCACAGACAAGTAGCCTCTCTCTGGCCAGCCTAGCGGGCCCCCAGGCAGCAAAGGCTCCCTCTACACAAGGGTGTGGCTACAATGAATTACTTGTCCAGTGTCTTAAACTTCCCCAGGAGCTCCAAACAAATTCTCATCTTAGAATTGGAGCTGTAGGCCTAGAAGGGCCCACAAAGGCCGTCATTTGCCTCTTTCCTTTTATAGATGAGGATGCTGAAACCCAGAGAGGGTCAGTGACTTGCCCAGAGCCCCCCAGCTAGGAAGAAGACAAGCTAGGATTTGAATCCAGCTCCTGTAACTCGAGGTCCTGCTCTTTCCACAGTGTCACTGGGCCTACATCATCTCTGCCTCAGTAGCCCTGTGAAGGAGGTTCTATAGATAGAACCTCCTTATTATCTCCATTTTACAGATGAGGAAACTGAGGCAGACAGTGGCTAAGAGACTTCTCCAGGGTCACACAGCTAGTAAGTATCAGACGTAGGAGCCAACCCAGGGTTGGCCTGACTGTTAGCCCATGTGTTTCGGACAGAACAAAGTGAGGTGAAAGGGAATTAGAATCTAAGGAACAGGAACCGAGCACTCCCTGGCTTCCTAATATTTCCACCCCTCCACCCCTCTGTGCCCCAGTTGATTTTTTTCCCTCAGAGTATGATTGTACACAAGGAAATTCATTCTTTGCAGAGCCCTCAATTCAGTCTGGGACTATGCCCTCAGCCACCCCTACCCTTGTCCCCACACTACTCCCCTGCCTTCACTGCCACCTCCATTTATAGGCAAGGCCACTGGAGGGGAGCTAAACTGGCTGTTGGAAGGGGAGCTGTAAATAAAGACTTCTAGGTCAGTCTTAGTATAGGGGGTCCCGGGGCTGCCAAACTGGAGCTTTGGCCTTGGTCTTGGGGAGGGTGAGGTATCCCTGCAATGAGGTTTCCTGGGTGAATCCAGAGATTGCATTGAGAAGCAGCACCCCACCCCCAGCTGGCTGGGGGAGGAGAGGAGGAATCAGGCTTGTGTAAGATCCTTAGAAAGGTCTAAGGCCCAGGGCCAGGCCTAGCATTCAGGCCACCCCTGTTGGAAAGGAAAAGGGAAAGAACCTTACTGAGTTTGGGGCTCCTGCTGGGGTTTTCACCTCCTAACTGTCTCATCAGTGGGTAGGAGACCCAGGGAAGGGCAGCTTAGTGAGGAAGAATGACTTCTCTACTTGGAGACGGAGGTTGTTGGTTCAAATCCCAGCTCTGCCACAGTTACCTGGGAGACTGTGGACAAATAACTTCCCCCTCTCCGGGCCTCAGTTCCCGCCTCTAGAAGATGAGGGGCTTGGACTTAAGGACTTTGAAGGTCCCTTCCAGCTCTGAGCCTACAATCCTGGAACCTTAGGACCCCTGTGGGTAAGTCAGCAGCTCTGAGTTGTTAATCAGGTTGAAGGCAGACCTTGTGTCCTGCTGGCTTGCCCTATTCCCCCTCCTGCACCCCTTAGCCGGAGCCAGGTTAAGGCAGGGAGGGGAAGAAGCTTGCATATTTGTTTGAGTGCTGGACACAGCTGGCCCAGACACATCAAGGCTCCTGCCAAAGACCTCCACCAGAAGCTAAGGGCATGTGGAAAAGTTTAGCATGTGCTCAGGGGCTGGGGCAGCGGCAGGGCTGCTGGATCTCACTCCTGGGGGGCTGGGGTGGGGAGCAGTTTGTTATTGACTCTTCTCTGGCAGTTTGCCTAGGTTCATTGGTTGGGCCCAGTTCCTTCTGCACCCCTCTCCTCCCCCTTCCACCAGTCCCAGCTCCAGCCCTCACCAGGGCAGACATTGCAAGCCACAGAACACTTTGAGAGTGTGGCCTATGCTTGCTGGGCCCCATCCAAAGCCTCTATCTGCCCATCTCATTAGCCCTCTCCCCCAAGAGCCCTCCTTCCTTCCATCCCTGCTCCTCTCTGGCAGGCATCTGCCTTCCCCTACAGCCTCCAAATAGGAAGGTTGGGGAACCTCTAGGGCCCCAGGAATCACCATTCCTTTCTGCTGGGGTTCAGAGGGGACCCTTCCTTACAAAGGTGGAGAAGCAAGCTCTTCGTGTGGGGTGATGATCTCTGTGGAGGAAAGGGGATTAACCCCACCCACCCCCAACCCCATCCCCATCCTACTGTTCCTCTAAACCAGTGTGATAGGCGGAACAGGAGAAATAAAGGCATCATTTAGAGAGACACAGGGGCTGACAAAGAGAGGGCAAGAGAGAAGTGAAGTGATTCCCGTTTACCCTGGGACAGCTCTCCCTATCTTTTCTAACTTCTTTCATATGAGAACTATGGCCACATGGTGCTTTCACTACATTGGATCTTAGCACAAAGGGCATCAATTTGAGCCAATCCCACAAGCATTTATTTAAGCACCTTCTCTGGGAGGGATAGGAAAGCACACGGAATCAGAAAATGCCCTGCCCTCAAGGGTTACCAGTCTATAATCGTGCTAGGATGATGGTCTGAGGAGGCAGGAGCAAACATTAACAATGTAGGGGCTTTTCTTCTCTAGGAGACGGCACATGAACCAAGTCTGGAAGGAAGCTAGGGATGCTAAGAGGCAGAAGTCAGGACCAACCCTCCTCACTTCTCTCCCATGTCCCTGCAGCCTGTACCCTCCAGCCTCTGACTGGTGACGGAGTTTCTACCCTGAATCTCCAATTGAGGAAATGCCCCAGAGAGACAAGCTCACTGCCCAATCCCCAGCTCTACTTCTGTCTCTCTAGACTTCTCCAGTATTTTCTCCTTCCTGCCCTCTACTTTTCAGCCATCCTTTCTGTTATTTCTTACAATAGAATGTAAGGCATGAAGGCAGGACCTTCTTTCTTTTTGCTTACACTTATTTATATTCCCTGGCTTTACTTGGCACAAAGCTGGGCACATAGTAAGTGCTAACTATATGCTCTATCTGTGTGCCCATATGTCTATCTGTTGATCTATGTCTATGTATATTTATTGATGTCTATTGATCTATCTCTCCATCTGTCTGTGTCTGTCAATCTATCTGTCATTCTATCAATCTATCGATTTCTCTGTCTTTGTGTCCGTGTCTGTCTGTGTGTCTGTCTATCTATCTATCTATCTATCTATCTATGTCTATCTCTCTTTCTGTCTGTCTGTCCAACCATCTGTCCATTTGTCTTCTGTGTCTATCTCTCTATTTGCCATTCTGTCTATCAATTTATCTCTCTATTTTTCTGTCTATCTGTGTCTCTATATGTCTGTCTTTGTCTGTGTTCCTGTCTATCTATGTATCTATCTGCCTGACTTTCTGTGTATCTCTCAGTCTGACTGTCCATCCCACCATCTGTCTGTCTATCTGAGTCCATCTGTCTGTCCATCTGTCTATCTCTGTCTGTCCATCTGTCCGTCTTTCTGTCCCTCTGTCTCGCTATCATTCTGTCTATTGATCTATCAATCTCTATCTAGCTGCCTGTCATTCTATCAATTTATCGATCTCTCTGTCTATCAGTTTTATGGCAGTCTGTGTGTGTGTGTCTGTGTGTCTGTCTGTCTGCCTGCCTGTCTGTTTGCCCATTGGTCCATCCATCCATCTGTCTTCTGCCTATCTCGCTATCTGTCATTCTATCAATGTATCGATCTCTCTGTGTATCTATCAGTTTTAAGGCTGTCTGTCTGTGTGTCTAACTGTCTGTCTGCCTGTCTTTCTGTTTGTCCATTGGTCCATCTATCCATCCATCCATCCGTCTGTCTGTCTGTGTCTGTCTGCCTGTCTTTCTATTGATGTGTTGATCCCTCTATCTATCTTTGTATCTATCTGTCTGTCTGTCTGCCTGTCTCTCTGTCTGTGTCTATTTATATATCTGTCTGCCCGCCTATCTATCTGTCTGTCTATCTACCTTTCTGTATCTTTCTTTCTTTCTTTCTTTCTTTCTTTCTTTCTTT